>NC_040035.1:25032026-25127724 GCF_003713205.1 Coffea eugenioides
ACCTTATATTGTTTAGTGTTCAAGTTGCTAGAGTATTGCTGGAATTTTCTTTTGAGTATTGCTGAAATTCTGTTTTGCCTATTTCTTGAGAATTGGTTGTTGTTTTTGCAAACCCTAGACACCGCAACATAATTTGGGGAAATTCTTGTGTTTCTTGAACAAATTCTTGAAGTTCTTGGACCACCAAGTCTTGTTTTGAAATTTCTTGAACAATAAACCAAGAACTAGGGTTTTCTTGGAATTGGCATATCCTTTCATCCGTTTTCTTGAACTTGTTGGTGTGATCTGAATTTGTGTTCCTTGAAGAGCCGAAAAAAAAAGAAAGAAAAAAAAAAGGAAGAAGAGAAGGAATTGGCTCTCATACAAAGGAAATCAAGTTTCCAAAAAAAATCGTGAGTTTCCAATTCTTGGTGGGTTCCCAAATCTTGATTAGTCTCCAAATCTTGGTTGATTTCCCAAAACTTGAGTTTCCTAATTTTGATTGGTTTCCAACTCTTGAGTTCCAATCTTGATTGAATTCCAAAGACCCTAAACAACCTAACCAGCCCCAAACACACCCAATTCCGTTTTCAAAACCAAACCAAACACCTTAGCCCAAACCGCCTTGGGAGTTCTTGAGTTTCTAAAATCGGTTGAGCTAGTTTTGCAACCCGATTTGACTGAAATTTGAGGACTGGTTCGTACATTATTTGAGCACCCCAAAAGCACCATTTATACTCCAAAATACTGACCAGAAACTCAACAAAGCAACAGCTGAAAAAAAAAAAAGTTCCAGTTTCAGGTAGAGTTTTTGTTTTCTAGGATTCGCAAAAATTCTGCTTTGTGTCTTATTACTTATAGGGTAATTAATTCTGGAATTTTTTAGAGTTGAGTTGTCTTAAGAACTTCGAGAAGGAAAATTGAGAGTGAGTGTGTTTTCTTGAGTGATACACGAGTGCTTTGCAAGGTAGACTAGGATACATTTGTTTTGCAGGTTTGACAATATGTCTCAAGAGGGGAACATGGCCGAGCCGTCTGAGACCGACGTGTCACTCAAATTGGTGCTCCAAACTCTCTAAAAACAAGCGGGGAGGCTTGAATTTGTGGTGACACAACTATCCGACAGGGTGGCTGCCATTGAGATTCGAGGTACTGGAGATATTCCCAATAGGGCTTCAAGTGCTCAGAGTGTTGAGCATGATGCGGATGATGAGGGATATCATTCTAACACCTCATTCCGATCAAGGAAAAGCCACAGGGAAGTGAGGGAAGGCCGAGACCGACCTAGGAGAACCAATGACAATCTTGGTTCCATCAAGACTAAGATGCCTACCTTTCATGGGAAAAATGATCCTGAAGCTTACTTGGATTGGGTTAGACGAGTTGAGCAAGTGTTTGAAGTCCACAACTACTCTGAAGAGAAAAATGTGAAACTTGCAGCTATCGAATTTCAAGATTATGCATCTATTTGGTGGGAGCAAGTATGTGCCACAAGGAGGAGAAATAGGGAACAACCAATTGACACTTGGTCTGAAATGAAGCAAATGATGAGGAAACGATTTGTACCCTTCCATTATACCACGGACTTGTACAATCGAGAGAACGAACATAAACTCAAGCAAGAGAATGAATCTCTCAAGAGGAGGGGTTCCATGCAATCTACCTCTTTAAAGCCGGTTTATACAAGAGGAGATAAGAAGGTTCATTCAACATTTTCTAAGACTAAACTTAGAGTTGAACCATCTCATGCGGAGTCATTTTGGGAGACATATCAACGTCCTCTACACCAAAAACAAATGGAGTCAAATGGATGCTATCAAAGTGAGTTTTCTAAGAAGGAGGTAGCTGACCCTATTCCCAACAAAGGAGTATCTCATCCTATTGAATCATTTGTTGAGGAGATTGATAATGAGAAAACAATCGAAGGCGTTAAGCTAGATAAAGAGATGGAAAAATCTGATGAGATGAGTGGTAAAAAGGAAGAGAAAAGAGAAAGTGAGCTGATTTTGAGCAAAAATGTGCGGGCTTATTATTTTTCTAACGAACTTACCTTTGCTTTATTTAGTGTTTCTTCATTTGTGCAGATTAAGCAAAGTCAAGTAAAGTTAGTCATGCCATGCTCCATTCCAAAGTCACTTGTACAATTCACTAGCTTCCATGGAGTTTGTTTTTTAGGAATCGAACCTATTTGGAATCATCTCATGGAACAATTTCAATTCAAATCTGTCCATACCAAAGGGGAATCAAGTCAAACCCACCATGAAGGGAGAATTCCAAAATTTGACTCTCATTTGCTACCTATGGTTCATTCATCATCTTTACCTTCTTTTGAGTATAATTTCCATCCTAACACTTGTATTTCTTATGCAGATTTTGAAGGAAAATGTAAAAGGCTAGCAATGCCTTCTCAAGTTGAATCAATTGGTGGAAGGAATAATGAAGTGGCAAAGGGAGTAGTCATACTTAAAACTTGTTCTATACCTTCTTACCATTTAGTTGATGATGTACCATTACTTCTTTACCCAATTTCTAATTTGTTTCACGTTGAAGGTTATTTTGTTTTTGTAGGTAGTAAAGCTGTCCAAAATTTTCCAGTTTTGATTAAAGACTTACAACCTGATTTCGTGCTTATTCCAACTAAAGGTGGTGATCTTTCATGCTTATTCACACAACCAAAAGCTGGTGGCCAAGTGCTCAATTTGTCAACTTCAACTTGTGCTAGTTCGAGTAACCCTCATGAAGTGGAATTCAATTGTTTGCTACCTTATATGTTGGAAGATGAGAAATTGTGTGTCACGCAAGATCCCAAAGCTGTCCTCCACAAGTTGTTTAGTGCCTCATCCATGCAACAAGTTACTCCCATTTTATCCAAGCAAGATGATTCAAATCAATGTCAACTAGTGCTGGATTTTACACCTTTGCACAATCAAGGTGTCAATATGAAGATCCATGACCAAAGGCTAATTAGAGAGTTTTGGATTGCCACTTGGGATTTTCACACACCTTACACAAGCTCTTTCCTAACTTGGTGCATGTCCTTGTTTGAGAGCTTCCCGAAGCTAACCAAACGACATGCAACATGGCTCGTAGTCGCTCATCTATTTCCAACATTACTGTCCTTTAAGCGCACCGTTGATTTGTGGACAAATCACTTTCAAGAGGAGACTTTCAAGATTCGAGGACGAATCTTTTCGAGGAAAGAGGGAATGATGCGGATGCGGGTGTGCAATAACTTCAACCTTGGGTCAAGGATCCTTTGATCCACATTGGCGGCCCGATGAGAAGATCAAGAACCAAGAAGGTGAAGGAAGCTTTACGAGCCTTGATCATTCACCATACAAGCAAGGAACAAGCTAAGTTTGAAGATTTGATGGACCATGAAGTTACTTTGTTCACTTGCACGTTTGAAGTAAATGAATGATCTCATACTTGTTAGCTTAGTTGGTAGTTGTTTTAAGACTGCCTAGTTTAGTAGTTGTTAGGGGTTGAGTATTTTATTACTTATTGGGTCTTATCGGAAAAGCTTAAAGAGCTGGCTCTTTAAGCTCTTTATGCGGACCGAATCTCTTCCTGGTTTATGTGGGCCGGATTTTGCCCTAGTTTTAGCCTATAAAAAGGCACCTCTTGTAAGAGTAAAGGGACACAGAATATTACAACCAGAAATCGTGAGGAATTGTCCTTCAAGTTCTTAATCGAACTTACTCTTGAATTCTTGAGTTCATTGCTTAGGATTCAAATCTGACTTTATCGATTAGTTTGTTCCCTAATCGTGGTGTCTCTTCATCCATCTTTATTTGCTTAAGGTTGCTGATTACCTTTGTGTGTCAGAGGTCTTGAGTTCATGAGAACAATCGAGTTCAATTTCATTGGGGAAGAAGATCCAATTGATAATTACAAAGGTTGGGAGGTTTAGGAGGGTCCTTCCCCTAGGTTGCTATATAGTTGGTATCAAAGCATCAGGTTAATTCTCTTTTAATTGAAGTTTTCATCTCTTGCTAGTTTGGTCTTTTTTTTCCAAGAAAAAAAAAAAAGAAAACTGTAGCAATTACTGTTCATCGTTACTGTTCATCGTGCTGTAGCGTACTGTTCATGTTACTGTTCATCCGAGTCAAAAAAAAATTTGTTTGGGTATTGTCTTTTTGTGTTTCTGTCCAAGTTCTTGGGTTTGTTATACTTGTGTTTGGGTTGTTAGGGTTTAAAGACAAAAAAAAAAAAAGAGTCACGTACCTTATATTGTTTAGTGTTCAAGTTGCTAGAGTATTGCTGGAATTCTCTTTTGAGTATTGCTGAAATTCTGTTCTGCCTATTTCTTGAGAATTGGTTGTTGTTTTTTTGCAAACCCTAGACACCGCAACATAATTTGGGGAAATTCTTGTGTTTCTTGAACAAATTCTTGAAGTTCTTGGACCACCAAGTCTTGTTTGAAAATTCTTGAACAATAAACCAAGAACTAGGGTTTTCTTGGAATTGGCATAACCTTTCATCCGTTTTCTTGAACTTGTTGGTGTGATCTGAATTTGTGTTCCTTGAAGAGCCGAAAAAAAAAGAAAAAAAATTAAAGAGAAAAAAAAAAGAAGAGAGAGGAATGGCTCTCATACAAAGGAAATCAAGTTTCCAAAAAAATCGTGAGTTTCCAATTCTTGGTGGGTTCCCAAATCTTGATTAGTCTCCAAATCTTGGTTGATTTCCCAAAACTTGAGTTTCCTAATTTTGATTGGTTTCCAACTCTTGAGTTCCAATCTTGATTGAATTCCAAAGACCCCAAACGACCTAACCAGCCCCAAACACACCCAATTCCGTTTTCAAAACCAAACCAAACACCTTAACCAAACCGCCTTGGGAGTTCTTGAGTTTCTAAAATCGGTTGAGCTAGTTTTGCGATCCGATTTGACTGAAATTTGAGGACTGGTTCGTACTTTATTTGAGCACCCCAAAAGCACCATTTATACTCCAAAATACTGACCAGAAACTCAGCAAAGCAACAGCTCAAAAAAAAAAAAAGTTCCAGCTTCAGGTAGAGTTTTTTTTTTTGTTTTCTAGGATTCGCAAAAAATTCTGCTTTGTGTCTTATTACTTATAGGGTAATTAATTCTGTAATTTTTGAGAGTTGAGTTGTTTTAAGAATTTCGAGAAGGAAAATTGAGAGTGAGTGTGTTTTCTTGAGTGATACACGAGTGCTTTGCAAGGTAGACTAGGATACATTTGTTTTGCAGGTTTGACAATATGTCTCAAGAGGGGAACATGGCCGAGCCGTCTGAGACCGACGTGTCACTCAAATTGGTGCTCCAAACTCTCTAAAAACAAGCGGGGAGGCTTGAATTTGTGGTGACACAACTATCCGACAGGGTGGCTGCCATTGAGATTCGAGGTACTGGAGATATTCCCAATAGGGCTTCAAGTGCTCAGAGTGTTGAGCATGATGCGGATGATGAGGGATATCATTCTAACACCTCATTCCGATCAAGGAAAAGCCACAGGGAAGTGAGGGAAGGCCGAGACCGACCTCGGAGAACCAATGACAATCTTGGTTCCATCAAGACTAAGATGCCTACCTTTCATGGGAAAAATGATCCTGAAGCTTACTTGGATTGGGTTAGACGAGTTGAGCAAGTGTTTGAAGTCCACAACTACTCTGAAGAGAAAAAGGTGAAACTTGCAGCTATTGAATTTCAAGATTATGCATCTATTTGGTGGGAGCAAGTATGTGCCACAAGGAGGAGAAATAGGGAACAACCAATTGACACTTGGTCTGAAATAAAGCAAGTGATGAGGAAACGATTTGTACCCTTCCATTATACCACGGACTTGTACAATCGAGAGAACGAACATAAACTCAAGCAAGAGAATGAATCTCTCAAGAGGAGGGGTTCCATGCAATCTACCTCTTTAAAGCCGGTTTATACAAAAGGAGATAAGATGGTTCATTCAACATTTTCTAAGACTAAACTTAGAGTTGAACCACCTCATGCGGAGTCATTTTGGGAGACATATCAACGTCCTCTACACCAAAAACAAATGGAGTCAAATGGATGCTATCAAAGTGAGTTTTCTAAGAAGGAGGTAGCTGACCCTATTCCCAACAAAGGAGTATCTCATCCTATTGAATCATTTGTTGAGGAGATTGATAATGAGAAAACAATCGAGGGCGTTAAGCTAGATAAAGAGATGGAAAAATCTGATGAGATGAGTGGTAAAAAGGAAGAGAAAAGAGAAAGCGAGCTGATTTTGACCAAAAATGTGCGGGCTTATTATTTTTCTAACGAACTTACCTTTGCTTTATTTAGTGTTTCTTCATTTGTGCAGATTAAGCAAAGTCAAGTGAAGTTAGTCATGCCATGCTCCATTCCAAAGTCACTTGTACAATTCACTAGCTTCCATGGAGTTTGTTTTTTAGGAATCGATTCTATTTGGAATCATCTCATGGAACAATTTCAATTCAAATCTGTCCATACCAAAGGGGAATCAAGTCAAACCCACCATGAAGGGAGAATTCCAAATTTTGACTCTCATTTGCTACCTATGGTTCATTCACCATCTTTACCTTCTTTTGAGTGTAATTTCCACCCTAACACTTGTATTTCTTATGCAGATTTTGAAGGAAAGTGTAAAAGGCTAGCAATGCCTTCTCAAGTTGAATCAATTGGTGGAAGGAATAATGAAGTGGCAAAGGGAGTTTTCACACTTAAAACTTGTTCTATACCTTCTTACCATTTAGTTGATGATGTACCATTACTTCTTTACCCAATTTCAAATTTGTTTCAAGTTGAAGGTTATTTTGTTTTTGTAGGTTGTAAAGCTGTCCAAAATTTTCCAGTTTTGATTAAAGACTTACAACCTGATTTCGTGCTTATTCCAACTAAAGGTGGTGATCTTTCATGCTTATTCACACAGCCAAAAGCTGGTGGCCAAGTGCTCAATTTGTCAACTTCAACTTGTGCTAGTTCGAGTAACCCTCATGAAGTGGAATTCAATTGTTTGCTACCTTATATGTTGGAAGATGAGAAATTGTGTGTCACGCAAGATCCCAAAGCTGTCCTCCACAAGTTGTTTAGTGCCTCATCCATGCAACAAGTTACTCCCATTTTATCCAAGCAAGATGATTCAAATCAATGTCAACTAGTGCTGGATTTTACACCTTTGCACAATCAAGGTGTCAATATGAAGATCCATGACCAAAGGCTAATTAGAGAGTTTTGGATTGCCACTTGGGATTTTCACACACCTTACACAAGCTCTTTCCTAACTTGGTGCATGTCCTTGTTTGAGAGCTTCCCGAAGCTAACCAAACGACATGCAACATGGCTCGTAGTCGCTCATCTATTTCCAACATTACTGTCCTTTAAGCGCACCGTTGATTTGTGGACAAATCACTTTCAAGAGGAGACTTTCAAGATTCGAGGACGAATCTTTTCGAGGAAAGAGGGAATGATGCGGATGCGGGTGTGCAATAACTTCAACCTTGGGTCAAGGATCCTTTGATCCACATTGGCGGCCCGATGAGAAGATCAAGAACCAAGAAGGTGAAGGAAGCTTTACGAGCCTTGATCATTCACCATACAAGCAAGGAACAAGCTAAGTTTGAAGATTTGATGGACCATGAAGTTACTTTGTTCACTTGCACGTTTGAAGTAAATGAATGATCTCATACTTGTTAGCTTAGTTGGTAGTTGTTTTAAGACTGCCTAGTTTAGTAGTTGTTAGGGGTTGAGTATTTTATTACTTATTGGGTCTTATCGGAAAAGCTTAAAGAGCTGGCTCTTTAAGCTCTTTATGCGGACCGAATCTCTTCCTGGTTTATGTGGGCCGGATTTTGCCCTAGTTTTAGCCTATAAAAAGGCACCTCTTGTAAGAGTAAAGGGACACAGAATATTACAACCAGAAATCGTGAGGAATTGTCCTTCAAGTTCTTAATCGAACTTACTCTTGAATTCTTGAGTTCATTGCTTAGGATTCAAATCTGACTTTATCGATTAGTTTGTTCCCTAATCGTGGTGTCTCTTCATCCATCTTTATTTGCTTAAGGTTGCTGATTACCTTTGTGTGTCAAAGGTCTTGAGTTCATAAGAACAATCGAGTTCAATTTCTGTTGGGAGAAAAGATCCAACTCTGATAATTACAAGGTTGGGAGGTTCTAGGAGGGTCTTCCCCTAGGGTTGCCTATATCAGTTGGTAATCAGAGCATCAGGTTAATTCTCTTTTAATTGAAGTTGTTCATATCTTGCTAGTTTGTCTTTTTTTCCAAAAAACAAAAAAAAACTGTAGCGATTACTGTTCATCGTACTGTAGCGTACTGTTCACTGTTACTGTTCATCCGAGTCAAAAAAAAAAAAAAAAATGTTTGGGTGTTGTCTTTTTGTGTTTCTGTCCAAGTTCTTGGGTTTGTTATACTTGTGTTTGGGTTGTTAGGGTTTAAAGACAAAAAAAAAAAAAGAGTCACGTACCTTATATTGTTTAGTGTTCAAGTTGCTAGAGTATTGCTGGAATTTTCTTTTGAATATTGCTGAAATTCTGTTTTGCCTATTTCTTGAGAATTGGTTGTTGTTTTTGCAAACCCTAGACACCGCAACATAATTTGGGGAAATTCTTGTGTTTCTTGAACAAATTCTTGAAGTTCTTGGACCACCAAGTCTTGTTTTGAAATTTCTTGAACAATAAACCAAGAACTAGGGTTTTCTTGGAATTGGCATATCCTTTCATCCGTTTTCTTGAACTTGTTGGTGTGATCTGAATTTGTGTTCCTTGAAGAGCCGAAAAAAAAAGAAAGAAAAAAAAAAGGAAGAAGAGAAGGAATTGGCTCTCATACAAAGGAAATCAAGTTTCCAAAAAAAATCGTGAGTTTCCAATTCTTGGTGGGTTCCCAAATCTTGATTAGTCTCCAAATCTTGGTTGATTTCCCAAAACTTGAGTTTCCTAATTTTGATTGGTTTCCAACTCTTGAGTTCCAATCTTGATTGAATTCCAAAGACCCCAAACGACCTAACCAGCCCCAAACACACCCAATTCCGTTTCAAAACCAAACCAAACACCTTAGCCCAAACCGCCTTGGGAGTTCTTGAGTTTCTAAAATCGGTTGAGCTAGTTTTGCAATCCGATTTGACTGAAATTTGAGGACTGGTTCGTACATTATTTGAGCACCCCAAAAGCACCATTTATACTCCAAAATACTGACCAGAAATTCAGCAAAGCAACAGCTGAAAAAAAAAAAAGTTCTAGCTTCAGGTAGAGTTTTTGTTTTCTAGGATTCGCAAAAATTCTGCTTTGTGTCTTATTACTTATAGGGTAATTAATTCTGGAATTTTTGAGAGTTGAGTTGTCTTAAGAACTTCGAGAAGGAAAATTGAGAGTGAGTGTGTTTTCTTGAGTGATACACGAGTGCTTTGCAAGGTAGACTAGGATACATTTGTTTTGCAGGTTTGACAATATGTCTCAAGAGGGGAACATGGCCGAGCCGTCTGAGACCGACGTGTCACTCAAATTGGTGCTCCAAACTCTCTAAAAACAAGCGGGGAGGCTTGAATTTGTGGTGACACAACTATCCGACAGGGTGGCTGCCATTGAGATTCGAGGTACTGGAGATATTCCCAATAGGGCTTCAAGTGCTCAGAGTGTTGAGCATGATGCGGATGATGAGGGATATCATTCTAACACCTCATTCCGATCAAGGAAAAGCCACAGGGAAGTGAGGGAAGGCCGAGACCGACCTAGGAGAACCAATGACAATCTTGGTTCCATCAAGACTAAGATGCCTACCTTTCATGGGAAAAATGATCCTGAAGCTTACTTGGATTGGGTTAGACGAGTTGAGCAAGTGTTTGAAGTCCACAACTACTCTGAAGAGAAAAATGTGAAACTTGCAGCTATCGAATTTCAAGATTATGCATCTATTTGGTGGGAGCAAGTATGTGCCACAAGGAGGAGAAATAGGGAACAACCAATTGACACTTGGTCTGAAATGAAGCAAATGATGAGGAAACGATTTGTACCCTTCCATTATACCACGGACTTGTACAATCGAGAGAACGAACATAAACTCAAGCAAGAGAATGAATCTCTCAAGAGGAGGGGTTCCATGCAATCTACCTCTTTAAAGCCGGTTTATACAAGAGGAGATAAGAAGGTTCATTCAACATTTTCTAAGACTAAACTTAGAGTTGAACCATCTCATGCGGAGTCATTTTGGGAGACATATCAACGTCCTCTACACCAAAAACAAATGGAGTCAAATGGATGCTATCAAAGTGAGTTTTCTAAGAAGGAGGTAGCTGACCCTATTCCCAACAAAGGAGTATCTCATCCTATTGAATCATTTGTTGAGGAGATTGATAATGAGAAAACAATCGAAGGCGTTAAGCTAGATAAAGAGATGGAAAAATCTGATGAGATGAGTGGTAAAAAGGAAGAGAAAAGAGAAAGTGAGCTGATTTTGAGCAAAAATGTGCGGGCTTATTATTTTTCTAACGAACTTACCTTTGCTTTATTTAGTGTTTCTTCATTTGTGCAGATTAAGCAAAGTCAAGTAAAGTTAGTCATGCCATGCTCCATTCCAAAGTCACTTGTACAATTCACTAGCTTCCATGGAGTTTGTTTTTTAGGAATCGAACCTATTTGGAATCATCTCATGGAACAATTTCAATTCAAATCTGTCCATACCAAAGGGGAATCAAGTCAAACCCACCATGAAGGGAGAATTCCAAAATTTGACTCTCATTTGCTACCTATGGTTCATTCATCATCTTTACCTTCTTTTGAGTATAATTTCCATCCTAACACTTGTATTTCTTATGCAGATTTTGAAGGAAAATGTAAAAGGCTAGCAATGCCTTCTCAAGTTGAATCAATTGGTGGAAGGAATAATGAAGTGGCAAAGGGAGTAGTCATACTTAAAACTTGTTCTATACCTTCTTACCATTTAGTTGATGATGTACCATTACTTCTTTACCCAATTTCTAATTTGTTTCACGTTGAAGGTTATTTTGTTTTTGTAGGTAGTAAAGCTGTCCAAAATTTTCCAGTTTTGATTAAAGACTTACAACCTGATTTCGTGCTTATTCCAACTAAAGGTGGTGATCTTTCATGCTTATTCACACAACCAAAAGCTGGTGGCCAAGTGCTCAATTTGTCAACTTCAACTTGTGCTAGTTCGAGTAACCCTCATGAAGTGGAATTCAATTGTTTGCTACCTTATATGTTGGAAGATGAGAAATTGTGTGTCACGCAAGATCCCAAAGCTGTCCTCCACAAGTTGTTTAGTGCCTCATCCATGCAACAGGTTACTCCCATTTTATCCAAGCAAGATGATTCAAATCAATGTCAACTAGTGCTGGATTTTACACCTTTGCACAATCAAGGTGTCAATATGAAGATCCATGACCAAAGGCTAATTAGAGAGTTTTGGATTGCCACTTGGGATTTTCACACACCTTACACAAGCTATTTCCTAGCTTGGCGCATGTCCTTGTTTGAGAGCTTCCCGAAGCTAACCAAACGACATGCAACATGGCTCATAGTCGCTCATCTATTTCCAACATTACTGTCCTTTAAGCGCACCGTTGATTTGTGGACAAATCACTTTCAAGAGGAGACTTTCAAGATTCGAGGACGAATCCTTTCGAGGAAAGAGGGAATGATGCGGATGCGGGTGTGCAATAACTTCAATTTTGGGTCAAGGATCCTTTGATCCACATTGGCGGCCCGATGAGAAGATCAAGAACCAAGAAGGTGAAGGAAGCTTAACGAGCCTTGATCATTCACCATACAAGCAAGGAACAAGCTAAGTTTGAAGATTTGATGGACCATGAAGTTACTTTGTTCACTTGCACGTTTGAAGTAAAGGAATGATCTCATACTTGTTAGCTTAGTTGGTAGTTGTTTTAAGACTGCCTAGTTTAGTAGTTGTTTGGCGTTGAGTATTTTATTACTTATTGGGCCTTATCGGAAAAGCTTAAAGAGTTGGCTCTTTAAGCTCTTTATGCGGACCGAATCTCTTCCAGGTTTATGTGGGCCGGATTTTGCCCTAGTTTTAGCCTATAAAAAGGCACCTCTTGTAAGAGTAAAGGGACACAGAATATTACAACCAGAAATCGTGAGGAATTGTCCTTCAAGTTCTTAATCGAACTTACCCTTGAATTCTTGAGTTCATTGCTTAGGATTCAAATCTGACTTTATCGATTAGTTTGTTCCTTAATCATGGTGTCTCTTCATCCATCTTTATTTGCTTAAGGTTGCTGATAACCTTAATGTGTCAGAGGTCTTGAGTTCATGAGAACAATCTAGTTCAATTTCCATTGGGAGAAAAGATCCAACACTGATAATTACAAGGTTGGGAGGTTCTAGGAGGGTCTTCCCCTGGGGTTGCCTATATCACTTATAGTACTTATTCACGTGACTGGATGGCATATATCTTGTACAGTTTGGATTTGGAATCATTTTATGTATAGTTGGGAATTAGTTTCTACTTCGCTTATGATATGTAATTATTGGAGAATTTGATGTATATTTGAGATTTATATTGTAATTTATTTGAGGACTGTAGTGACTGACTGAGTCCCGGCGAGAGTTGGGCAGGCGGTCCGCCTGTCACGGCCCCACCTCCCCCTAAGGCGAACCAGAGGGTTCGGCGGGCCGCCTGCCCAGCTCTCACAGGGACTCAGTCGTTCACTACAAACCTCAAACGAATTGCAATGTAAAACTCAGATGTACATCAAATTAACCAATAATTACATATCAAAAGCGAAGCGTCCACGCTTCCGCAACGCCACTCGGATCCATGATCCCAATGATTATACAAGAGGAAGTCCAAAACTAGCCTATTACACATCCAATCAATTCTAAACGTTCAATACAATCCCAATATGAACGATTACACAAAAGGAATTCTAAGTTCAATCCATACATGAGATAATCCATGATTAAACACTACAAGCCCTTCCTTCGCCTTGAGCCCTGTGGAGGGGAATAAAACATTTTGGAGTGAGCTAGAAGCTCAGCGAGTAACCAGTAAAATCAGTAATCAAATCTGTTTAACAATAGTTCATTTCAATGATGTCATTTCAATATGGAGTATCAATAATTCAAGAAACATTTACAATAGAAAGCGATAGTAACATTCATGAAAAGGATACGTTCGTTCTCCTGTCATTTCATTGCATTTGGTTTCATTCGTGCATTCATTCACCCCGTCCCTGGCTTTTGGCCAGGCTCCACCAACCTACAAGGTAATACTCGAGTATACCGAAACGTTCACCCAAGTTCCTAGTCGCCCGACCGAGTCCGCTTCTGGCTCAAGACGACCGGTAACAAGGGGCAATGGTCAGTTCAGCCCAAAAGGCTTACATTCATGCACAATTAACATTTCAATCGCTCAATCATTAAAATTTCACAATCACTTAGGCTAAGTGCGATAACGTACACACTCGCCTCGAAAACTCGTTTAGCAATCATTGAAAACAAAATCAATAATAACAAGACACTGATATGCAAGCACGCATGATATGTAAGAAAACAGTTCCAAAATTAACTTTGAAAACAGCTCAAAAGTAAATAATGCGGGAAAGCGGTTCAAAAGTAAATTTGGAAACAGTTCAAAAGTCAATAATGCAAGAAACAGTTCATAAATAATTTTTAGAAAGAGTTTGAGGTCACTCACCTCCACGGCTCTGAAACCATCCATCAAGCTCCAAGTAGTACTAGTACAAGTCAAGCTAGGGAAAAGTCCGGAAATGAAAGTTAAGCTCAAAACCAGAAAAACAGTTTTGACGTCCTTTTACGGTAATGGTATCAAAGGCGCTAAGATTGTCGGATGAAGGTGCAAGACCCACCGTTTCAAAGCTAAAAGATAGGGCTACAACAATGAAGAAGGCCACTCAGTCCAAATCCTAGCACAACTAGGTCAAATATGCAGAATACCAAACCAGAACCGTAATTGCAGGTTTACAAATTACCCTATGCTGTAATTAGTCCAACTCAGTCTGTACAAGTCCAAATGCATTGATTCCAAAGGCATGCGGTAGCTAAGGCATCAAGATACATTTCATCAGAAGACACCAACATCCAAATCCAAAACAATTCCAGTCAAAACAGACGATTACAAGCGCAGTTCGCACATTCTGATCAACCCAGAACAGCAACAGTAAACTCGACATATCTCATTCTACACTACTCCAATTACCCTGAAATTTTACAGGCACATCAAACACATCAATACCTACAACTTTCAAGTTTTATGGAAAGGCCAATTCGGCCTCTAACCATATGATACAAAACCGGACAGAAAGGGGGTTATGAAACCCTAACTTTTCACATTTCCTTCCAAATCCAAAATTGGTTGGAATTTCCAATCATTTATACCTACTAGAGTCATTAACCATCAATTCCCATCATCAAAGATATCCACAACATCACATTCATATTAAACCAGAAAATTCCTCAATAAATTGAAAACTTCACCATCAATTCCTTCAACCCATGAAATACTCCACAAAATAACACACATGGCCACCACAAACCATTAATTAACCAATACTAGAACAAAAGGAACTTGTATATTCAACTCACCTCAAATTCAAGAGAGCTACCAACTTAGAGCTTCCCTTCAAAAACCAATCCATCCAAAGCTTTAAACCACCATAGTGCACCCTTGTGTGAAATATTTTCCAAAACCATTGGTGAAATCGCAAGATTTTGGGACAAAATTGAAGTTGGAAAATGAAGAGGTTTCTTTCTCTCAAAGCTCACGGAAGAACCAGGGAAGAAATGAGATATTTTGGGTGCAAAAGTGGAATAAAAAGGGAGGAAACAGCCGGTCAAAGCTCATGACCGACTCTGCCACCTCAGAATCCGGCCGGAATCCGGCCGGATTTCCGGCCGGATTCTTGGCCGGATTCAAGGCAGTGGCCAATTCAATTATTTTTCAAAACTGCAAGGCAATCCGGCCAGGTATCCGGCCAGAAACTGGCCGGATTTCAGGCCGGATTTGGCCCCTGTTTTTTTTCAAAACTTTTCTTTTCTTTTCCAAGTTCAAACATTGCGCTCCTCCGCTCGTCCAACAAAGATATATATATAAAATGAAAACCCTCCTTCATAAGGGACGTCACACCGCCGAACTCTCTGGTTCGCCTTAGGGGGAGGTGGGGCTGTCACAGTTGGTATCAGAGCTTAGGATTCAGATCTCTGTAGGGTATCCTAGGATTGAAGTTTAGGATGCCGGACTGTGGGTTTGGTTTGAAATATCAGTGATTCTTGTAGGAATGAAAGGCGGACAATTAGGTGTTATTTGACTCTTAGTGTTTGCTTGGAATACTTGAGTGACTCTTGCGGGATGTCTTGACTTGATTGGTATAAGATGGAATGTCAAGGACGACATTCTTTTAAGGAGGGAAATTTGTGACGCCCCGAAAGATTGAGTGTGAGAACCCGAAGATTTTTATATATTTTCGAAACATTATTTTGTTTCCTTGTCTATAATTTTATGTCTTTCTTCAATATATTAATTTCGTATACATTTTTCTTAAGTAAATATAGTTTTCAAATCATTTCCTTGATACAAGTTAGTCAACGTTAATTTTGAAGAGTATTATGAACGTGGGACCCGCTAGTGCCGTAAAATGAAATATATTTTTGATAATTTGTTGGAGTTTTGTATTAAGTGATATTATTTTACAAGGTGCTAAAAGATAATTAGATGCTACCTATATGGATTAGTATTGGAGAGACAAAAAGATAAGTTTTAAACCAAAAGGTGACAAGTGTCACCATCCAATTCACCCTTGGACTTTTGACCAACCTATTTATACCTTCTTAAAGATAATTTTGATCAAAATATCTCTTCATTTTAGCTCCTCTTGGCCGACTATCTCTCTACAAGAAAAGAAAAGAAAGCTCTCAACTTGTTTCTTCAATTTCTTGCTTGGATCTAGCAAATCAAACCGATAAAACTTCAAATCACTCCATAAAATCCCTTTGCTAAGTGGTCTTGAGGTAGTTGGTAAAGTGGTTTGAGAAACAAAGATGCTTAGTTGGCTCTTTTCTTGAGATTCCAAGGTGAGTAGCTAATGGATTCCTTCTTTGGTCTTGCTAATGTCAAATTAATGGTTTGTGTTGGGTTAAAGATGTGATTTTATGGAGATTTTATGGATTAAAGTGAAGTTAGCTCAATTTTTTATTTTATTGGAGATTTTTCTGATTTTATATGATGATCATGGTTTAATCATGGTATGATGGCTGGTAATGGTGTAAAATGAAGCTTTTATATGTTAGTTACGATTGTTTGCTGAAAATTTCGGTTTTATGCGGAAATTCCAGGTTAGGGTTTTGAATCTGTCCTGTTCTGTCCGGTTTTATTTGAGAATGCTAGAGGCCGAATCAGGCTTAGGTTAAAACATGAAAGTTGTACCAAATGGTATTATATAGCTGCCTACAAAATTTCAGCTTGATCCAAGTACTGTATCATGTGAAATGACCGAAATACCGTTGACTGCCACAAATCCCTGTTTCGCGCCCAGATTTCTATTTTCGTGGAGATTTCCATTTTGGACCCTGAAAATGCCTGATTTGGCTTCTGAGGTCTTCATAAGAAATGTAGGTATATGTCTTGGTTTCGAAAGGCCATAACATTCATTTCAATCCGATAAGTGTAGCTTCAGTTATGGATATTGTGCTGAAAGGTGTATTTGATAGTCTATGATGTGTATGTGGTTGATTTGAGATGAAATGGTGTTGCTTGTAGGATGGAAAAGTAAGGAAATTAAGGGGATATGCTGTCCGATCTTTGAAAGCATTTGATTGCTTTGAGTTTCAGTTGAAGGCCTTGGACTTGATCGAGGAAACTGTCTACGATGGATGAGGATTATGAGCCGTGGTTGGTGAGTGATCTCCAAAACTATTGCAAAGTTACTTTTGAATGTTTTCTTGAATTGTTACTCAATTGCATATCATGTGTGCGCGCATGTGAGTCCATAACATGATTTGGCTTAACTGAGTTCTTGGGAATTCGTGTGCTTACATCCAACGTCTCCACTATCTGTCTACTAGTTATTTGGAGCACGATGGCTCCTAATTCCTGTTGATCTGCTATCTGATCTATTTGAGCGTTGGGTGTTTAAGTGCAATGATTTCACTGGCTCACGAGAGCAAAAATACGTACATTTGATCTTAGAATCATGACATCATCGAAATGCATTATTGTGAAATATATTTGATTACTGATTTTATTGGTTACTCACTGAGCTTGTAGCTCACCCCAAAAATATTTTATTCCCCTCCACAGGGCTCGTGGCGAAGGAAGGCTTGTAATACTTATTCACGTGACTGGATGGCATATATCTTGTACAGTTTGGATTTGGAATCATTTTATGTATAGTTGGGAGTTAGTTTCCGCTTCACTAATGATATGTAATTATTGGAGAATTTGATGTATATTTGAGATTTATATTGTCATTTATTTGAGGACTGTAGTGACTGACTGAGTCCCGGCGAGAGTTGGGCAGGCGGTCCGCCGAACCCTCTGGTTCGCCTTAGGGGGAGGTGGGGCTGTCACAGTTGGTATCAGAGCTTGGGCTTCAGATCTCTGTAGTGTATCCTAGGCTTGAATTTTAGGATGCCGGACTGTGGGTTTGGTTTGAAATATCAGTGATTCTTGTAGGACTGAAAGGCGGACAATTAGGTGTTATTTGACTCTTAGTGTTTGCTTGGAATACTTGAGTGACTCTTGTGGGACGTCTTGACTTGATTGGTATAAGATGGAATGTCGAGGACGACATTCTTTTAGGGAGGGGAGTTTGTGACGCCCCGAAAGATTGAGTGTGAGAACCCGAAGATTTTTATATATTTTCGAAACATTATTTTGTTTCCTTGTTTATAATTTTATGCCTTTCATCAATATATTAATTTTGTATACATTTTTTTTAAGTAAATATAGTTCTCAAATCATTTCCTTGATACAAGTTAGTCAACGTTAATTTTGATGAGTATTATGAACGTGGGACCCGTTAGTGCGGTAAATGCAAGATATCTTTGATAATTTGTTGGAGTTTTGTATTAAGTGATATTATTTTACAAGGTGCTAAAAGATAATTAGATGTTACCTATATGGATTAGTATTGGAGAGACAAAAAGATAAGTTTTAAACCAAAAGGTGACAAGTGTCACCATTCAATTCACCCTTGGACTTTTGACCAAGCTATTTATACCTTCTTAAAGCTAATTTTGATCAAAATATCTCTTCATTTTAGCTCCTCTTGACCGACTCTCTCTCTACAAGAAAAGAAAAGAAAGCTCTCAACTTGTTTCTTCAATTTCTTGCTTGGATCTAGCAAATCAAACCGATAAAACTTCAAATCACTTCATAAAATCCCTTTGCTAAGTGGTCTTGAGGTAGTTGGTGAAGTGGTTTGAGAAACAAACATGCTTAGTTGGCGCTTTTCTTGAGATTCCAAGGTGAGTAGCTAATGGATTCCTTCTTTGGTCTTGCTAATGTCAAATTAATGGTTTGTGTTGGGTTAAAGATGTGATTTTATGGAGATTTTATGGATTAAAGTGAAGTTAGCTTAATTTTTGATTTTATTGGAGATTTTTCTGATTTTATATGATGATCATGGTTTAATCATGGTATGACGGCTGGTAATGGTGTAAAATGAAGCTTGTACATGTTAGTTACGATTGTTTGCGAAAAATTTCGGTTTTATGCGGAAATTCCAGGTTAGGGTTTTGAATCTGCCCTGTTCTGTACGATTTTATTTGAGCATGTTAGAGGCCGAATCAGGCTTAGGTTAAAACATGAAAGTTGTAGAAAATTGTGTTAGCTAGCTTCCTGAAAAATATCAACTCGATCCGAGTACTGTATCTTGTGAAATGACCGAAATACCCTTGACTGCCATAAATCCCTGTTTCGCGCCCAGATTTCTATTTTCATGGAGATTTTCATTTTTGACCATGCAAATGCATGATTTGGTTTATGAGGTCTTTACAAGAAATGTAGGTATATGTCTTGGCTTCGAAACGCCATAAGATTCATTTCAATCCGATAAGTGTAGCTTCAGTTATGGATATTGTGCCGAAAGGTGTATTTGATAGTCTATGATGTGTATTTTGTTGATTTGAGATGAAATGGTGTTGCTTGTAGGATGGAAAAGTAAGGAAATTAAGGAGATATTCTGTCCGATCTTAGAAAGCATTTGATTGCTTTGAGTTTGAGTTGAAGGCCTTGGACTTGATCGAGAAAACTGTCTACGATGGATGAGGATTATGAGCCGTGGTTGGTGAGTGATCTCCAAAACTATTGCAAAGTTACTTTTGAATGTTTTCTTGCATTGTTACTGAATTGCATATCATGTGTGCCCACATGTGAGTCCATAATATGATTTGGCTTAACTGAGTTCCTGGAAATTCGTGTGCTTATATCCAACGTCTCCACTATCTGTTTACTAGTTATTTGGAGCACGATGGCTCCTCATTTCTGTTTATCTGTTATCTGATCTATTTGAGCGTTGGGTGTTTAAGTGCAATGATTTCACTGGCTCACGAGAGCAAAAATACGTACATTTGATCTTAGAATCATGACATCATCGAAATGCATTATTGTGAAATATATTTGATTACTGATTTTATTGGTTACTCATTGAGCTTGTAGCTCACCCCAAAAATATTTTATTCCCCTCCACAGGGCTCGTGGCGAACGAAGGCTTGTAGTACTTATTCATGTGACTGGATGGCATATATCTTGTACAGTTTGAATTTGGAATCATTTTATGTATAGTTGGGAATTAGTTTCCGCTTCGCTTATGATATGTAATTATTGGAGAATTTGATGTATATTTGAGATTTATATTGTAATTTATTTGAGGACTGTAGTGACTGACTAAGTCCCGGCGAGAGTTGGGCAGGCGGTCCGCCGAACCCTCTGGTTCGCCTTAGGGGGAGGTGGGGCTGTCACAGTTGGTATCAGAGTTTAGGCTTCAGATCTCTGTAGTGTATCCTAGGCTTGAAGTTTAGGATGCCGGACTGTGGGTTTGGTTTGAAATATCAGTGATTCTTGTAGGACTGAAAGGCGGATAATTAGGTGTTACTTGACTCTTAGTGTTTGCTTGGAATACTTGAGTGACTCTTGCGGGATGTCTTGACTTGATTGGTATAAGATGGAATGTCGAGGACGACATTCTTTTAAGGAGGGGAGTTTGTGACGCCCCGAAAGATTGAGTGCGAGAACTCGAAAATTTTTATATATTTTCGAGACATTATTTTGTTTCCTTGTCTATAATTTTATGTTTTTCTTCAATATATTAATTTCGTATACATTTTTTTAAGTAAATATAGTTTTCAAATTATTTCCTAGATACAAGTTAGTCAACGTTAATTTTGAAGAGTATTATGAACGTGGGACCTGCTAGTGCGGTAAATGCAATATATTTTTGATAACTTGTTGGAGTTTTGTATTAAGTGATATTATTTTACAAGGTGCTAAAAGATAATTAGATGTTACCTATATGGATTAGTATTGGAGAGACAAAAAGATAAGTTTTAAACCAAAAGGTGACAAGTGTCACCATCCAATTCACCCTTGGACTTTTGACCAAGCTATTTATACCTTCTTAAAGCTAATTTTGATCAAAATATCTCTTCATTTTAGCTCCTCTTGGCCGACTCTCTCTCTACAAGAAAAGAAAAGAAAGCTCTCGACTTGTTTCTTCAATTTCTTGCTTGGATCTAGCAAATCAAATCGATAAAACTTCAAATCACTCCATAAAATCCCTTTGCTAAGTGGTCTTGAGGTAGTTGGTGAAGTGGTTTGAGAAACAAAGATGCTTAGTTGGCTCTTTTCTTGAGATTCTAAGGTGAGTAGCTAATGGATTCCTTCTTTGGTCTTGCTAATGTCAAATTAATGGTTTGTGTTGGGTTAAAGATGTGATTTTATGGAGATTTTATGGATTAAACTGAAGTTAGTTCAATTTTTGATTTTATTGGAGATTTTTCTGATTTTATATGATGATCATGGTTTAATCATGGTATGACGGCTGGTAATGGTGTAAAATGAAGCTTGTATATGTTAGTTACGATTGTTTGCGGAAAATTTCGGTTTTATGCGGAAATTCCAGGTTAGGGTTTTGAATCTGCCCTGTTCTGTCCGGTTTTATTTGAGCATGTAGAGGCCGAATCAGGCTTAGATTAAAACATGAAGGTTGTAGAAAATTGTGTTAGCTAGCTTCCTGTAAAATATCAACTCGATCTGAGTACTGTATCATGTGAAATGACCGAAATACCCTTGACTGCCATAAATCCCTGTTTCGCGCCCAGATTTCTATTTTCGTGGAGATTTCCATTTTTGACCATGAAAATGCATGATTTGGCTTCTGAGGTCTTCATAAGAAATGTAGGTATATGTCTTGGCTTCGAAACTCCATAAGATTCATTTCAATCCGATAAGTGTAGCTTCAGTTATGGATATTGTGCCGAAAGGTGTATTTGATAGTCTATGATGTGTATGTGGTTGATTTGAGATGAAATGGTGTTGCTTGTAGGATGGAAAAGTAAGGAAATTAAGGGGATATGCTGTCCGATCTTTGAAAGCATTTGATTGCTTTGAGTTTGAGTTGAAGGCCTTGGACTTGATCGAGAAAACTGTCTACGATGGATGAGATTATGAGCCGTGGTTGGTGAGTGATCTCCAAAACTATTGCAAAGTTACTTTTGAATGTTTTCTTGCATTGTTACTCAATTGCATATCATGTGTGCGCGCATGTGAGTCCATAACATGATTTGGCTTAACTGAGTTCTTGGAAATTCGTGTGCTTATATCCAACGTCTCCACTATCTGTTTACTAGTTATTTGGAGCACGATGGCTCCTCATTCCTGTTTATCTGTTATCTGATCTATTTGAGCGTTGGGTGTTTAAGTGCAATGATTTCACTGGCTCACGAGAGCAAAAATACGTACATTTGATCTTAGAATCATGACATCATCGAAATGCATTATTGTGAAATATATTTGATTACTGATTTTATTGGTTACTCACTGAGCTTGTAGCTCACCCCAAAAATATTTTATTCCCCTCCACAGGGCTCGTGGCGAAGGAAGGCTTGTAGTACTTATTCACGTGACTGGATGGCATATATCTTGTACAGTTTGGATTTGGAATCATTTTATGTATAGTTGGGAATTAGTTTCCGCTTCGCTTATGATACGTAATTATTGGAGAATTTGATGTGTATTTGAGATTTATATTGTAATTTATTTGAGGACTGTAGTGACTGACTGAGTCCCGGCGAGAGCTGGGCAGGCGGTCCGCCGAACCCTCTGGTTCGCCTTAGGGGGAGGTGGGGCTGTCACAGTCGGTATCAGAGCTTAGGCTTCAGATCTCTGTAGTGTATCCTAGGCTTGAAGTTTAGGATGCAGGACTGTGGGTTTGGTTTGAAATATCAGTGATTCTTGTAGGACTGAAAGGCGGACAAGTAGGTGTTATTTGACTCTTAGTGTTTGCTTGGAATACTTGAGTGACTCTTGCGGATGTCTTGACTTGATTGGTATAAGATGGAATGTCGAGGACGGCATTCTTTTAAGGAGGGGAGTTTGTGACGCCCCGAAAGATTGAGTGTGAGAACCCGAAGATTTTTATATATTTTCGAAACATTATTTTGTTTCCTTGTCTATAATTTTAAATCTTTCTTCAATATATTAATTTCGTATACATTTTTTTTAAGTAAATATAGTTTTCAAATCATTTCCTTGATACAAGTTAGTCAACGTTAATTTTGAAAAGTATTATGAACGTGGGACCCGCTAGTGCGGTAAATGCAATATATTTTTGATAACTTGTTGGAGTTTTGTATTAAGTGATATTATTTTACAAGGTGCTAAAAGATAATTAGATGTTACCTATATGGATTAGTATTGGAGAGGCAAAAAGATAAGTTATAAACCAAAAGGTGACAAGTGTCACCATCCAATTCACCCTTGGACTTTTGACCAAGCTATTTATACCTTCTTAAAGCTAATTTTGATCAAAATATCTCTTCATTTTAGCTCCTCTTGGCCGACTCTCTCTCTACAAGAAAAGAAAAGAAAGCTCTCGACTTGTTTCTTCAATTTCTTGCTTGGATCTAGCAAATCAAACCGATAAAACTTCAAATCACTCCATAAAATCCCTTTGCTAAGTGGTCTTGAGGTAGTTGGTGAAGTGGTTTGAGAAACAAAGATGCTTAGTTGGCTCTTTTCTTGAGGTTCCAAGGTGAGTAGCTAATGGATTCCTTCTTTGATCTTGCTAATGTAAAATTAATGGTTTGTGTTGGGTTAAAGATGTGATTTTATGGAGATTTTATGGATTAAAGTGAAGTTAGCTCAATTTTTTATTTTATTGGAGATTTTTCTGATTTTATATGATGATCATGGTTTAATCATGGTATGACGGCTGGTAATGGTGTAAAATGAAGCTTGTATATGTTAGTTACGATTGTTTGCAGAAAATTTCGGTTTTATGCGGAAATTCCAGGTTAGGGTTTTGATTCAGCCCTGTTCTGTCCGGTTTTATTTGAGCATGCTAGAGGCAGAATCAAACTTAGGTTAAAACATGAAAGTTATAGAAAATGGTATTAGTTAGCTTCCTGTAAAATTTCAGCTCGATCCGAGTACTGTAGAATGTGAAATGACCGAAATACCCTTGACTGCCATAAATCCCTGTTTCGCGCCCAGATTTCTATTTTTGTGGAGATTTCCATTTTTGACCATGAAAATACATGATTTGTCTTCTGAGGTCTTCATAAGAAATGTAGGTATATGTCTTGGCTTCGAAAGGCCATAAGATTCATTTCAATCCGATAAGTGTAGCTTCAGTTATGGATATTGTGCCGAAAGGTGTATTTGATAGTCTATGATGTGTATGTGGTTGATTTGAGATGAAATAGTGTTGCTTGTAGGATGGAAAAGTAAGGAAATTAAGGGGATATGCTGTCTGATCTTTGAAAGCATTTGATTGCTTTGAGTTTGAGTTGAAGGCCTTGGACTTGATCGAGAAAACTGTCTACGATGGATGCGGATTATGAGCCGTGGTTGGTGAGTGATCTCCAAAACTATTGCAAAGTTACTTTTGAATGTTTTCTTGCATTGTTACTCAATTGCATATCATGTGTTCGCGCATGTGAGTCCATAACATGATTTGGCTTAACTGAGTTCTTGGGAATTCGTGGGCTTATATCCAACGTCTCCACTATCTGTTTACTAGTTATTTGGAGCACGATGGCTCCTCATTCCTGTTAATCTATTATCTGATCCATTTGAGCGTTGGGTGTTTAAGTGCAATGATTTCACTGGCTCACGAGAGCAAAAATACGTACATTTGATCTTAGAATCATGACATCATCGAAATGCATTGTTGTGAAATATATTTGATTACTGATTTTATTGGTTACTCACTAAGCTTGTAGCTCACCCCAAAAATATTTTATTCCCCTCCACAGGGCTCGTGGCGAAGGAAGGCTTGTAGTACTTATTCACGTGACTGGATGGCATATATCTTCTACTGTTTGGATTTGGAATCATTTTATGTATAGTTGGGAATTAGTTTCCGCTTCGCTTATGATATGTAATTATTGGAGAATTTGATGTATATTTGAGATTTTTATTGTAATTTATTTGAGGACTGTAGTGACTGACTGAGTCCCGGCGAGAGCTGGGCAGGCGGTCCGCCGAACCCTCTGGTTCGCCTTAGGGGGAGGTGGGGCTGTCCCATTAATTGCATTCTTTGATAATGGTGCTTCATTGTCTATTATGAAAAAAGATGTTTTGCCAGACCAATTTTGGGTCTCCTATGAAAAAGAATTTACTGGAGCTGATTGGAAATCTTTCTATACAGATTTTATTACAAAAAATCCCATTTCTCTTAAAATCCTTTCAGATTGTGTTATTACGACCCAATTTCTAGGAGCTAATCTTGATTCTGGAAAAGATCTTTTACTTGGCTTTGATGTTTACAGGGAAGACAAATTTTTTATTACAACCAAAGGGTTAAGATCAAAAAGGTTTTTTAAATCTTTCATAGAGATCCCTAATCTTTATTTGGTAGAAGAAGAAACCTCTATTTCTTTGGAAGACAGACTCAAGAAATTTGAACAGAAAATTATCAAAGAGTCATGTGCTTCTAACCATCAGGAGTTTTTACAAAAATGTAATCATCCCTTGTGGGAAAATTCTGATTTTTATATCCATCTTCCTTTCAAAAAGAATGAGGATATAAATCCCACAAAAGCAAGTCATTCTGGAATGAATCCTAAGGATACCAAACTTGCTGAGCAAGAGTGCCAAGAACTCCTGCAACATGGTTTGATTGAAGTCTCTGATTCTCAATGGGCATGTCAAGCTTTTTATGTCAATAAGAGATCAGAACAGGTAAGAGGGAAAATGAGGTTGGTAATCAATTATCAACCCCTTAACATTTTCCTACTTGATGATAAATTTCCTATTCCAAACAGGTTTACACTTTTCTCTCAGATTGCGAAAGCAAAATGGTTTTCAAAATTTGATTTGAAATCTGGATTTTGGCAACTAGGAATTTATCCTGAAGATAGGCATAAAACTGAATTTTGCATTCCAAATCATCATTATCAATGGAAGGTGATGCCTTTTGGTCTCAAAACGGCACCATCACTTATTCAAAAAGCCATGATAAAGATTTTTCAGCCTATCTTACATACAGCACTCATCTATATAGATGACATTCTTCTTTTCAGTTCTTCCTTGGATGAACATATCAGATTGCTTCATCAGTTTCACGATCTTGTTAAGCAATATGGTATCATGATTTCTGAAAAGAAAATGATTTTGGCAACAAAAGAAATTTCATTTCTCGGAATGAAAATTTCAAATGGAACTTGTACACCTGAACAACATGTTAGACAATCTGTCAAAGATTTTCCAGAAAAAAATTTGACAAAACAACAGGTACAACAATTCCTTGGTGTTGTCAACTATGTGAGGGAATTTATTCCCAAAGCCTCAAAGCATATTAGTCCTCTGACTAAAATGCTCAAGAAAGATCCTCCTTCTTGGGGATTCTCCCAAACACAGGCAATCCAGAAGTTAAAGGAAACTCTTTTGAGTCTTCCTACTTTGTTCATTCCATCCACAGGGAAAAAGATCTTACAGACAGATGCCAGTGACAGATACTGGGGAGCTATTCTACTTGAAGAAGATCTCACTGGAAAAAGGCATTGTTGTGATTTTGCTAGTGGAAAATTCAAAGCATCTGAACAACATTATCACTCCACTTTCAAGGAGATACTTGCAGTAAGAAATGGAATAAAGAAATTCTCTTTCTTCCTTTTTTCTCAACACTTCTTGGTTGAAATGGATATGGGATCATTTCCTAAAATGCTGCATTTCCAGCAAAAAACCATCCCACACCCACAACTTCTTCGATGGGCAGCATGGTTTTCCCAATATTCCTTTGATGTTAAACACATTAAAGGGAAGACTAATATTGTTGCTGATTTCTTTTCAAGAAAAGAACCTTTGCCTCAACAAGTCTTACCACCAAAAGCCTTAACTTGTTTCATGTTTACCCCAGTTCAGGATCATCCTCCAGACATCTATGAGATACTGTACCCATGGGAAAAAGAAAATATTGAAAGAATCAGAAACCATTATGAGCTTGAACTTTTCCGCTCGTATGGTGGAACAATACTCAATCCTTTTGGTACAAATCCTGAATATCCATTCTGTCAGATTTTCATTGCCAGCCCTACTGAATTTCCAAAAGAATTATTATGGTATTTTTGGTGCTTGTGCCACCAATATCATATTTTAATGGAATTTCAGAGTCCATTTTTCAATAGACCATTGGTTCAAAATCTTAAACAATTTCTTCAATGGTTTAAACCTTTATCTTATTGGAAAGACCTGTTTACCACAAATCCAAATCACATCCTTTTCCATTTTCATCGACCTTGTCACCTCATAAATGACCAGATCCAAGCCCTATCTAATGCAGTTATTTATAGGGAATTATCTCATACTATTTTAGATCAAGAAATTGAGTATGGAGAAGCTCAGAGATATATATTCCAGGAAAATAGATGCATCCCTCCTGAAATTTGGCCAAGATCTTACGGATCATGGAATTATCAAAATTCTCATCCCTATTGGACCCAGATTCGCAAGGCTAAAAAATAGTGGACTGATCGGATGAATTCATCAGAATTTCAAGATTCCCAGATGCCTGAAAATTTCACTCAGGACCCAGGATCTTCCAGTACACAAAAATCAACCTACAAATACCGCCCAGAATGGAAAAGCATTGAGAACAAAAGGAAAAATAAAAGGAGCCATGAAGATTGGATTGAACAAATGAATATCACTGATCCAGATTCTACTCCTTCTGATACCCCTGATGAAGACTGGACAATCTGAAAACATAAGGGTCCACCAGGACCTACATGTTTGCCACTTTTTAGACCCTACTCTTTATGAAAGGCCAAATTACTGTCAAATGTTTGTTTAAATTCCCAAGAGTCACTCACCCTTTGGGCCTGTAAAAAGTCGTCCTTTGTAAGATTGAAGAGTCAAGAGTCCTTTGTAAGATTAAAGAGTCAAGAGTCAGGTTGACCTTTCATAGAAAGGTTGTTTGTCCCTTCAGACATCTTAGAGTCACCTTGAACCTATAAATAGGTGAACCTTACCAGTTGGAAGGATCATCGAGCTTTGTATCTAAAATCACTCAATAAAATATCAGTGTGCTTTATCTATATGACAGGCTAAAGTTTACAGTTTTCTCCCAAGGGAAGCCGAGATCCTTATAGCTGCGTGATGTTCTAATCCTGTGATAACAGTCCCTTGAACTTTGAAAAGCCCAAGAGAGAGAGGCTGATGTGTGTTCGAGAATACTTTCAGGGATTCAGAACTTCACTCTGGTATTTGGTATCAGAGCAATTTGGACTATCTAGCTGTAAAAATTCGGATCTTCTTGGAAATTTTGAGTATACCTTCATCGGGTTAAGCAACAAAGGGCGAAACCCTAGTTTGTTCCTTGAATTCGAGTTCTTGGCTGTTGTGGTTTAAAAAAAAAGAGCGGCAGCCACGAGTTTTGACCTTTAAAATACTCCAAAACAAGTGTTGATTATGTTTGGAAACTCCACAAGTCGGCTGGGAACAAAGAAATAAAACAGCAGCACATTACTTTTCAAATTCCATTCGGATTCTAGTTTCAACTTAATATTTTCAGTTTTACTGACCTAAAGCCAATTGGAAACAGCTATTTAAAGGGTTTAAACATCTTTTCATTAGAAAAAGAGGTTAGTTTCCAAATTCTGGTCATTGATCCAGCTTGTTTTCTAATCTTATAGCCGCAAATCCAAACTGTCGGGTAGAGGGATCTTGTTCTTTCTTGAGTCGTTTGTTGATGTTTCCTTATGTTGTTGTTTTTATTTCAATTCTAGAATATTTCCATTAATTTTTAGAGCCTTAGAGGTCAGTTTTTTATTGAAAAATGCATCCAGTTAGTTGAGTTATGTGCTCCCATAAATTGCTACAAGCTTACCGATTCAAAATTGTTTAGTTGGTCGACACTAGAAGAAATTCTAATTCTTGAAGGAGTTGATCGAGGAGTCTTGAGAATTGATTTGGTGAGATTATTAGAGAATTAATTGAGTGAAAACACGAGTGTTGAGTGCATACACGTGGGAGAGAGTGAGGAAAAATTTTCTCTACTAACTCTTTTGCAGGTTACATCAACATGTCAATAGAAAGTGAAACTCCTACTTTTGATCCTACACTTCTTATGGAGGCCATGACAAATCAATTGCACAAAAAGATGAAAGTGGAGTATATATGCTGCTCATTAGTTCTTTGACCAATTTTTTCCCAAGATTTGAGGACAAATATTTTTCAAGATGAGGGGAATGATGCAAGATATGGGCTGCATATGGGTTGCTTATGGGCCATGTTTCAATCTTCAAATAGTTCGAGTTTTTATTAGTAGTTTAGTAGTTTATTTTCAATATTTCTTATTAATTTGGTAGGAATAAACTTGGTCCAAGATCTCATGTTGAGTTGGACCCGAATTAGTTGTCAAGTCCATTAGCTAATTGGGTCATTTTGTTTGTTTTTTCCTTGTGTAATAATTGGCCAGCAATAAGCTTCTTAATTGGGCCATGAGTTAGTTGTTTTAGATTTTATGTTTTGTAAGGCTACAAATATAGCCCCTTGCAACATTTTTTAGGATCAAGTAATAAAATTTTGAGTGAGTTGTTCTCCTTTTATGGAGTTTCTTAATGGAACGTGTGTTTCTTCTTGAACTATATCAAGTATTTAGCTTGGATACTTGTGGTATTCGAGGCAAGATGATCACTTCATCTTGTTCTTTCAAGCCAATAACCAATTTGTGACAGCCCCACCTTCCCTTAAGGCGAACCAAAGGGTTAGCGGACTGCCTGCCCAGCTCTCGCCAGGACTAACAGTGCAGTTTAGAGCGGTCTATCACGTTCCGGAACTTATAACGCGCGTAAAAAAGTCACAATGGCAAACTAACCCAAAATAAAAAAATGAAATCCGGAGTCGGCCATGAATAGTAACCGACCCGTCAGAACCCAACCATACATCAAAGATACATATACAATATCAAATTCAGCGTTTACAAGCCAAAATGGAATATGAAAGGTACTCAAAAATTAATACATGTACGGTTACCATAATAAAAGTGAAAACGGCCCCAAAGGCACATGTAGGGTTTCAACTCATAAACTATACAAAAGGGATATTCATTTAGTTCATTCGGCAACCAATTATCAAAAGTCATTCCATAAGCAGTCAGATTCCTGTAAGGAAAACAAAAGGAACGGGGTGAGCTAATTTCCCAGTGAGATAGTACCACTCAAGCAACCGAGTTCATAGATGCATCAAGCTTTTCAGTCCAATTCATCAAAAGTAAATACAGACACACATCAATAATGGCGATTAAAGGATACGGGCGGCTCTCAAGAGCCCTTTTCCTCGTTTGCATTCTTGATCGGATCTCATTGACTCTCCATCAATGTTTAAAAGTAACCAACCGTAGACTTCACTTCACTCCCATTCCTTCCACCTAACATCCCCCTACCGGGCCCGAACTCCAAACACTTGCACTGTGGTATTACTTGAGTATACCGGAATCGAGAGTCTCTCATACTACAAGATTCCTTATAACTTTACCCAAGGCTCATTAATTGTCATGACCAAGCCCTTGCCGGCTCGATTCAATCAATTACCAATGGGGTTGAGCTCAATGGTAACAAGCATGGTCGTTGGATACTCGTCCAAACGCCACCAAGTCAAGTACTTTTCATTTCATGTAACATTTCTTGTAACATTCCAATAACATGAGAAATTGGTGAGAGTGATAAAGTACACCCTCACTTCAATCAATATCAATGGTACAATAAACATTTAACTCATCAAGTTCAAGTATCAAAGCCATATATACTCACTTGATGAGTGTTACTATATGGCTTTGATACTTGAACTTGATGAGTTAAATGTTTATTGTACCATTGATATTGATTGAAGTGAGGGTGTACTTTATCACTCTCACCAATTTCTCATGTTATTGGAATGTTACAAGAAATGTTACATGAAATGAAAAGTACTTGACTTGGTGGCGTTTGGACGAGTATCCAACGACCATGCTTGTTACCATTGAGCTCAACCCCATTGGTAATTGATTGAATCGAGCCGGCAAGGGCTTGGTCGTGACAATTAATGAGCCTTGGGTAAAGTTATAAGGAATCTTGTAGTATGAGAGACTCTCGATTCCGGTATACTCGAGTAATACCACAGTGCAAGTGTTTGGAGTTCGGGCCCAGTAGGGGGATGTTAGGTGGAAGGAATGGGAGTGAAGTGAAGTCTACGGTTGGTTACTTTTAAACATTGACGGAGAGTCAATGAGATCCGATCAAGAATGCAAACGAGGAAAAGGGCTCTTGAGAGCCGCCCGTATCCTTTTATCGTCATTATTGATGTGTGTCTGTATTTACTTTTGATGAATTGGACTGAAAAGCTTGATGCATCTATGAACTCGGTTGCTTGAGTGGTACTATCTCACTGGGCAATTAGCTCACCCCGTTCCTTTTGTTTTCCTTACAGGAATCTGACTGCTTATGGAATGACTTTTGATAATTGGTTGCCGAATGAACTAAATGAATATCCCTTTTGTATAGTTTATGAGTTGAAACCCTACATGTGCCTTTGGGGCCGTTTTCACTTTTATTATGGCAACCGTACATGTATTAATTTTTGAGTACCTTTCATATTCCATTTTGGCTTGTAAACGCTGAATTTGATGTTGTATATGTATCTTTGATGTATGGTTGGGTTCTTACGGGTCGGTTACTATTCATGGCCGACTCCGAATTTCATTTTTTTTATTTTGGGTTAGTTTGCCATTGTGACTTGTTTACGTACGTTATAAGTTTCGGAACGCGATAGACCGCTCTAAACTGCGCCGTTAGTCCTGGCGAGAGCTGGGCAGGCAGTCCGCTAACCCTTTGGTTCGCCTTAGGGGAAGGTGGGGCTTTCACAGTTGGTATCAGAGCTTAGGCTTCAGATCTCTGTAGTGTATCCTAGGCTTGAAGTTTAAGATGCCGGACTGTGGGTTTGGTTTGCAATATTAGTGATTCTTGCGGGATGTCTCGACTTGATTGGTACAAGATGGAATGTCGAGGACGACATTCTTTTAAGGAGGGGAGATTGTGACGCCCCGAAAAGAATGAGTGTGAGAACCCGAAATTTTCTAATTTTCTAGTGTTTATTTTATTTAATTGCCCGCCTTTTCTACATTTTCTTTATTAGAAAAATTCCCCAGATAAAGTTTATGAGCAAAGATAGTTTGAAAATGATTTTTCTAGTATCGGTTAGTTTTTGAGAAATTAAAAGCGTATTTTGAACGTGGGACCCGCAAGTGCGGTAAATGCATTATATTTTTGACAACTTGTTGGAATTTTTGTATTAAGTGATATTATTTTACAAAGTGTTAAGATATTTGTATTGGAGAGACAAAAAGATAAGTTTTAAACCAAAAGGTGACATGTGTCACCTTCTTATTCAAAGTTGGACTTTGACTAATTTGCATCACCTTTACTAAACCTCAAAAATTGACCAATTTCTCTCCATTTTAAGCTTGTCTTGGCCGAACCTCTTGGAGCAAAAATACAAGAAGAAAGCCTTCAACTCCAACTCCATTTCTTGCTCAATCTTGTGAATCAACCATTAAACTTTCAAATTCCTCCACAAAAGTCACTTGTTTAGGAAGATTGAAGGTAGTGGTGGAGTGATTAGAGAAGGCAAAGGACTAAGCCATCAACTTTCTTGATATTTCAAGGTTCATGTCTAGCAATCCTTTCTTTGTTCTTGATTATGCTAAATTAGTGACTTGTGATGGCTAAAGAGATGGTTTGATGGGTTATATCTTGAGTTGTGGTTGGCTTGATGAAGTTTTATAATTTTTGGGGATTTTTCTATTTTAATATGAACATGGTTGTGTGGTTATATATGATGATTGGAAATGGTATATAATGATTCTAGAATGTGGAAAAAGTGGACAATTGCAATCAATTTCTGTTTTGGAAGAAATTTCAGAAAATTAGGTTTTGTGAAGGAACATTCTGCCCGAATTTTAGCTCCTAGTTAGAGGCCGAATTGTAGGGAATGACATTTTAGAGGTGTCCACAAAATTTCAAGTTAATCGGAGTAGTGTAGAATGAGAAAAATCGAAATTACTATTGCTGTTCTGGTTTTACCCGAATGTAAGAATTGCGCCTGTAATTGGCTGTTTTGGCTGGAATTTCTTCCGAATTGGTTGTTGAGGTCTTCTGATTAAATGTAACCCTGTTTCTTAGCTTTCAGCTGGTTTTGGAATTTCTGGATTTGGACTTGGATAGCCTGCTTTATGATGTTTCCGCTAGAATGCGTTCTGTGAATCTGTTTTTGTGATTCTGGTATGGTATCTTGCATTTTTGACCTGGTTACACTCGAAACTGGGTTGAGTGACCTTGTGTAATGTTGTAGCCCTATCTTTTAGCTTCGAAAGGGTGGGTCTTTCACCTTCATCCGACAATCATAGCGCCTTTGGTACCATTACCGTAAAATGACGTCCAAAACTGTTTTTCTGGTTTTGAGCTTAACTTTCATTTCCGGACTTTTCCCTAGCTTGACTTGTACTAGTACTACTTGGAGCTTGCTGAATGGCTATTGGATGAACTTTTTGTTGTGTGTGTACCTTTTGGTTTGAATGAGAAAAATAATGAAACCATGATGGCTGGAAAAGTTAGCAAATTCAGGGGAAGTGCTGTCCGAACTTTGAAGGGACTTGTTTGCATTGAGTTTGTGATCTAAGACTTGGATTTGAGCAAGGCAATGATATATGATGGATGGTTTCTGAGCCATGGAAGTGAGTGACCCTAAACTATTTCCAAAGTACTTGTGAAATGTTTCTTGCATTATGTACTCGATTGCATATCATGCGTGCTTGCATGTGAGTTCATGACATGATTTGGCTTCAATGAGTTCTGGGAAAGTCTTGTGCTGGACACCAACGTCTCCACTCTGTTTATGGTTCATGTTCATGTTTATCTGGAGCTCAAGAAGGGGCTCCCTCTTAATGTTAATGTTAATGTTAAATGATCTATTTGAGCGTTGGGTGTTCAAGTGCTATGATTTCCCTGGCTCACGAGAGCACTAAACGAACATTTGATCTCTGAATCATGACATCATCGAAATGATCGAAATGCAACATTGTGAAATATATATGTTTAATGATTTTACTGGTTACTCGCTGAGCTTCTAGCTCACCCCAAAAATATTTTATTCCCCTCCACAGGGCTCGTAGCGAAGGAAGGACTTGTTGTGCTTATTCATGTGTCTGGATGGCCTATGTTTTGTACAATTTGGATTTGGAAATCATTTTATGTATAGTTGAGAATTATTTCCGCTTCGCTTTTGACATGTAATTATTGGAGAATTTGATGTAATATTTGAGTTTTATCTTGTAATCTGTTTGAGGACTGTAGTGAACGACTGAGTCCCGGCGAGAGCTGGGCAGGCGGCCCGCCGAACCCTCTGGTTCGCCTTAGGGGGAGGTGGGGCTGTCACACAATTCACTAGATTTCTAAAGATGGGTTCTCTTTAGGTATAGCAAAGTAGTTATTGTTCCATCACCTGATCAAGATAGATTCTTCCACTGTCTGATTGATTTGATTTCTTTTCGAGCGGTCCTTGGAGAATTGGGTTCGCATAAAAAATATTTTCTTTAAGTGAAACCCTATATTTTGAACCCTAATTGATTGCAAACTATTAAACGATATTTTATGGCAGATTTGGAGTCCAGCCAAGAAGTTGAACTAGAGCGTGGTTTTGAAAAGTAATAACTCATTTGGTGAGTATTTTCCAATGCATGATTGAACTTGATCTTTGAATGAAATGATTTGCTAATGCGATTGAGTAATACTTGACTTGTTTGGATGAGGTGAGGGTGTACTTTATCGCACTCGTCCTCCCTTTCTTGAATGATCTCATACTTGCTTGAGCTTGATTGACCTGTATTTGTATTGGTGCTTGTACTTGACTTGTAAGTGTTGAACGGTAGTATGTACCACACTCAATCCAAGTGGGAGGCGCCTCTCATCCCGTCCCACTACTTTTATTCTCACCCTATTGGTTAGTCGAATCGAGCCAGTAAAGGCTTGGTCAAGGAGACTGGCAAACCATAGATACTGTTTATTGTTTATTGTATAATCCTTTGGATGGTCCACTAGATTCGGTATACTCGAGTATTACTATCACTCTTACTTTGAAGTTTGGGCCCGGTAAGGGGGTTGATTGGTGGATAAAAATTGGTATAAAGTGGAGATCTACGGTCATGGTTTTGCTTCTTTAAACGTTGACGGAGTGTCAACGGGTTCAGATCAAGTAATGCAACGGGAATTTGGCTCTTGAGAGCCATCTGTATCTTTATACTTTGAAATGATTGTTACTTGTAGTGTTATTGTTTCTTTTATGAACTTTACACTCGCTCATTTTGAGATTTCAAGTTTTACATATGGCCAACTTGCTACTTGGGTCTGCCCGAAGTTTTGGAACCTAACTCAGTTTTGACTCACTCTATTAGCTTTTGTTTTCCTTACAGGGGGTACGAGCATAGGCGTGAAGCTGGAAAGACTAGTTTTGTCTAGACTTTTAACTTTTGTAATTTTATAAGCGCTAGTGCTCGATTAAAGTTAGAAGTACAACTAGAACTTGAATCTCTTGTTATATTCGGATATGTATGAATGATTGAGATAGCAATGAATGTAAATGTACTTTCAAAGCTTAGGAATTGTAGTTTTCTTTTCTTTTGAAGTTGCAACCTATTTTCTTGACGTGAGTGAGCGAGTCCTGGCGAGAGTTGGGCAGGCGGTCCGCTAAATCCTGGGGTACGGTGAGGTCGTTATAAAAAGAAGATGCAGCCCTCTAATGTTTGTCATCTACTTATCCCAACCATCAGAAAATCATAATCTATTAGGTGATCCTCCATTGGCTTACGTATGAAGGGACTCTAGAACTGTTTAGAAACTAAAAACAGCAAGGACTTGTCCAACTTCTCAAGAAAATCTTGGAAGTACATATCATGTCCTAGGAAAGCAATCCATGAAATAGACCTTTATTTCCAGTTTGATCTTAATAGCATCCTATCCAACTCCAACAATTATGACATTAATCCATTATAAATAAGGAAAAAGAAAAACATTGACGTGAAAAAAGTCTTACCTATTTGCATCAAAATTCCTCGGGCTAGAATAGCTGCTATAGCACTTGAAGCATGCAACAACAGTTGAAGATCTCTTGTGCATTTATTGTGCTATTTGGTATTGGAAGGAAATTAAACTGACATAAGATTAGGTAGATAACACTCAATAATTAATGCTAGAGGCCTCCACGAGATGCTAGAAGAAATGTTTGTAGTTGAGAAAAACTACCAAAAAGTGAATCTAAAGATCAAAATGATACCTAAAGTAATCTAGATGATTCAATGTAAAAACCTTAATTAAGAGAAATCACAATTAAAATTTCTAAGCGATCTTAATTGAAAAAGATCAAAATATAATAGTAATGAACTTTAATCAAAGATTGGTACCTTTTCTGTGAGAACCCGAAAATTTTCTTATTTTCTAGACTTTATTTTATTTATTTGCATGTATTTTCTCTATTTTCCTTATTAGGAAAATTTTTAAATAATTTTTAAGAGTAAATATAGTTTTTAAATCATTTTTCTAGTATAAGTTAGTTCATGAGAAATTAGGAGTGTATACCGGGCGCGGGACCCACTAGTGCGATAAGTGTGATAAATTCGGCCAATTAGGTCAAGTTTTGTACACAGGGATTAATTTACTAGGTGTTAAGAGGTAATTAGAGGTTACCTAGATGGATTAGTGTTGGAGAGACAAAAGGATAGCTTTGAACCCAAAAGCTGACATGCGTTACCTTCTTACTCAAGGTCACACTTTGACCACTATTCACCAACTTTACTAAAACCCCAAAATTGACCAAAAATCCTCTTCATCTTAAACCATTTGGCCGAGCTTCTTGAGAGAGGAAAAGAAAGAAAGCCTTCAACTTGTGTTTTCATTTCTTGCTCCAATCTTATGATCCAACTGTTAAAACTCCAAATTTCTCCATAAAAATCATTTGTAAGATAGGATTAAGGTAGGTAGTGGAGTGGTTTGGAAAGAATAGGTGCTAAGTTGCTTCTTTTCTTGAGTTTACAAGGTGAGTTGCTAAGAAATTCTTCCTTTGATCTTGATAATGTTAAATTAGTAACTTGTGATAGTAAAAGAAGTGGTTTTGTGGAAGATTTCATGACTTTTAGTAGAGATTGATGAATTTCTGATTTTATTCATGATTTTTCTGATTTTATATGATAATTGATGGTGGGCCATGGATGATGGCTTGATATGGTCTAAAGTGGAGCTTTGGTGTGTTAATTGTAGTTATTTGCAAAAAATTTCAGCTTTGTGTGGAAATTTCAGATTTAGGGTTTCAATTTGGGGCTTTTCTAGGGTTGTTGTGGAACCCTTGATTTGGCTTTGATTGAAGGGCATTGTAACTGTGACAGCCCCACCTTCCCCTAAGGCGAACCAAAGGGGTTAGCGGACTGCCTGCCCAGCTCTCGCCAGGACTACGGTACAGTTAACGTCGTTCTATAACGTTCCGGAACATACCATTACGCGCAAACAAGTCAGAAAACACAAAATAAAAAAAACGAAAATTGAAAACCGAAATGAATAGTGCTGGACACGCCAGAATCCGGCCGGAATCTGGCCGGATTAGCGGCCGGATTCTTGGCCGGATACTGTCCAGTGAGCAACTCGATTTTTTTTCAAAAGTTCCACCCAATCCGGCCGGCAATCCGGCCAAGATTCCGGCCGGATTGTCTGGCCGGATACCGGCCAGTGAGCAACTGGCCGGGTTTCCAATTTTTCTCAGGCAATCCGGCCTTCAATCCGGCCAGTTTCTGGCCGGATTCCTGGCCGGATTCAGGCCAGTGAGCTTTTGCCAAATTTTTTTTCTTTTGCCGTTTGAATGCCGATTCGCTCCGAAGTTCATCCAAACATCAATTCAACATATAAACATATATATACAATGGAAATCATCATTTACATCCATAATGGCATGCCAACCATTCATTAAGGAGTACACATTCGATTTGCCTATCAAAAGGAAATGAACCCGTTACATTAGGGTTTCACTTCGAGAGCGATACAAAAGACATGTACAAGCTCAGTATGGCAATTGACTATCCAGTCCATTTTCAAAAAGCATTTATATTCCTGTAAGGAAAACAAATAACACGGAATGAGCCAAGGCCCAGTGGTATACCACCCAATAAGCAATCAAAGTCATATAAGAATGAACCTTCATTTAAAGTGCACAAATAAGCAATGAAGCAAAATGGTAAAAGGATACGGTCGGCTCTCAAGAGCCCATTTCCACGCTTGCAATCTTGAACCAATCTCATTGACTCTCCGTCAATGTTAAAATACCAAACCGTAGACAACTCTTTACTTCCATTCCTTCCACCCAACATACCCCAACCGGGCCCGCACTCCATTTCAGTAGCTTTTGGTAATACTCGAGTTTACCGGAACCAAGGGTCTCATACCACAAGGTTCCCCAGTACAGTCCCCGTGGCAATTCAATCTTCACGACCAAGCTCTCGCCGGCTCGATCCAATTGACTACCAAACGGAGTTGAGCTCAGTAATGCAGTATGGCCGTTGGACATCGTCCAAACGACATCAATTCGGTTTCCGTGAAATGGAATTTACCAACCAATATATCAAGTCCAGTAATGAAATAAAACGGTAACCAATCAGTGACAATAACAAAAGAGGTGAGGGCGGTCAAGTACACCCTCACCTTGATCAATTTCAATATCCAAGTAGGCCATTAAGGCATCACATAACATTTAACAAAGCCACACAGTAATCCATCAAGTGAGTGGTCTACTCACCAAGTGAGAAAATGGTGTTTCATACACCGTGATCACCAAGACGCCGTGAGCTACCGTCACGCCCTAGAATCACACAACAAATTCAATGAGACTCGAGAACGAGTCATCAAACAATGCTAAACACAACCCCAATAGGGTTTCACATGCATAAGTAGGCATGATAGCAAACCAGAAATTAATATATGGCCTTAACTTAAGCCTCGATAGAAAAACCGTGTTTGAGCTTAGACTGCGGTAATGGCGTCAATTTCACTACGGTTATCGGTTGGGGGTGTAAGACCCACCATTTCGAAGCTATGAAACAGGACTACAACAATGTAGAAGGGCACTCAATCTAGTTCCTAGCTTAACTAGGTCAAAATTGCAAAATACTAAACCAGAATTACCAAAACAGGTTTACAAAACACAGAAAACTGTAATCGGTATATCTCAGTCCATACAAGTCCAAATACCGAAATTCCAAAGGCATACGTTAGCTAAGACTTTCAGCTACAGTTCATCAGAAGACATCAACTTCAAAATCCAAACCAAAACCAGTCAAAATGGCCAATCACTATCGCAGTTTCCGCATTCTGTCCAAAGCAGAACAGCTACAGTAATTTCGTCATAACTCATTCTACATTAATCCAAATGACCTGAAATTTTACAGGCATCTCCATCACATCAATACCTACAACTTTCATGTTTTGAGCAAAGTCTAATTAGGCCTCTAACCTAGTGATCTAAAACCGGACAGAATTGGGGATTTTCAAACCCTAACTTGCCAATTTTCCATCCAAATCCAAAATTAGTTGCATTTAACCACATGTCACATCCACTAGAGCCATAATAGTCCATTGCCAATCATCACAAACAACCACACCATCATAATCCAATTAAACCAGAAAAATTCCCAATAAATGAAAAACTTCACCAAAACAAGCCAAATCAAGGGGTAAATCACATATTCCTTCACTCATGCCCCCATTAAGCACAAAATAAGCATTATTAGAGGTAGTAAGGGGTTCAAGCAACACTTACCAAGAAATCAAGAGAGAGAGAGATGTTGAACACTTTGCTCTTCAAACAAAGTTCACCAAACAACTAACTAGCACTAGAAGGAAAGTTTTTATGGAGTAGAACTAACTTAAGCACTTGATTTGGAGGATTTTGGATCAATTGGAAGCTTGAGAGTTGAGGAATTTTCTTCTTCTTTGAGAGAGAGAGGGCCGGCCAAAGAGAAAGAAAAATGAGGAAATTTTATGAATTTTGAGATATTTAAACCTTGGGTCAAGAAAGTCAAAAATTTGTCAAATGGTGAATAGTGTTTCTTAAGTCATAACCAACGAGAAAGTGACATGTGGCACCTCATTAAATGCCTTCCTATCTTTCTTTTCTCTCTCACATCAATCACTTCACCCACTCTACTTATCACTTAACACCCGATAAATCTTTCACAGTATCCGAAACTTACACTTAATGGCCGAATTTTTCCGAACTTTTCGCACTAGTGGGTCCCACGTCCACTATTCACTCTTAATTTTCTAAAAATTCACCAATGCTAGAAAAGTCATCTTAAAACTAGAATCGCTCATAAAATCCTCTAAGAAAATATTTCTAAGCCAGAAAATGCAGAAAACATGCAATTAAAGGGAAATAAACCCTAGGAAAATATTAAGGTTTTACGGGTTCTCACACTCTCCCTCCCTTAAAAGAATTTCGTCCTCGAAATTTCTCACCTTACTTCCCGAAAAGGTTTGGGTATTTCTTTCGCATTTCCTCTTCCATCTCCCAGGTGGCTTCCTCAACTCCGTGGTTTCTCCATAACACCTTCACTAATGAAATCCGCTTGTTTCTGAGCTCTTTGACTTTTTGATCGAGCACTTGGACCGGTTTCTCTTCATAGGCCAGTGATTCATCTACTTCGATATCCTCCGGTTGTAAAACATGAGATGGGTCAGGATGGTACTTCTTTAGCATCGAGACGTGAAATACGTCGTGGATTCGAGAAAGACTAGACGGTAGTTCCAATCGATACGCGACCGCTCCAACCCTCTGCAGGATCTTGTAAGGTCCGACGTACCGCGGTTGAAGTTTCTTTCCTTTGCCCGTTGTAAGACTTCATAAAGGTGTGATTTTTAGAAACACATGGTCTCCAACTTCAAATTCCAAATCTTTTCTTCGATTATCCGCGTAGCTCTTTTGGCGACTTTGAGCGGTTTGGATCCGTTGCCTTATCAACTTGACCTTCTCTTGAGCCTCTTCCATCCATGGAATGGTTGCCGGATCTAGTGCTTTCTTTTCACCAACTTCATCCAAGTAAATCGGTGAGCGGCATTTGCGTCCGTAGAGAGCTTCATACGGAGCCATTTGAATTGACGAATGGAAGCTATTGTTATATGCAAATTCGACTAAGGTCATGTGCTGACCCCAATTGCCTCCAAAGTCCAGAATGCACGTTCGTAGCATGTCCTCGAGCGTCTGAATTGTCCGTTCCGACTGGCCATCCGTCTGAGGGTGGTAGGTCGTGCTCAAATTAAGTTTAGTCCCCAGGGTTTCTTGAAACTTCTGCCAAAACCGAGACACAAACCGTGGATCCCGATCGGAAACGATGCTCACAGGAACACCGTGTAATCTTACTACTTCATCCATGTACAGTCGAGTCAACTTGTCCATTGAATACTTCATGTTCACCGGCAAGAAATGGGCCGACTTGGTTAATCGATCAACGATCACCCAAACAGCATCGTGTCCTCTTTGCGTCCTCGGTAAACCGGAAACGAAGTCCATGGTAATGTTTTCCCACTTCCACTCGGGTATCTCCAAGGGTTGTAACAGACCCGATGGTTTTTGATGCTCTGCCTTCACTTGCTGGCAAATGAGACATCTTTGTACATATTGCGCGATTTCCTTCTTCATATTGTCCCACCAATAGGTTCCTTTCAGGTCTTGATACATCTTGCTGCTACCCGGATGGATTGTGTACTTAGATCTATGAGCTTCCTCCAAAATTTCTGCTTTCAATGCCTCATCCTTTGGTACCACCACTCGGTTTCGGTACTTTAAAATACCCTCAGGACTCAAATTGAAGTCCGTAGTTTCTCCCTTATCCACTTTCTCTTTCCATTTCTGTACCATCAAATCTTCTTTTTGTGCCTCTTTAATACGTTCCAGTAGAGTGGAGGTAACCCTAACATTGCCAAATATCACCTTATGGCTCCCTAGACAGGGTTTCCACTCGCACACGGATTCTAGCAAACCCCACTCCTTAATCATTAGCCCTGCTACTTGCACCTTACGACTCAAGGCATCTGCTACCACATTTGCCTTTCCCGGATGGTAATTGATCGTACAGTCGTAATCTTCCAGGAACTCCATCCACCTTCGTTGCCTCATGTTTAATTCCTTCTGGGAGAAAAGGTATCTAAGACTTTTGTGATCCGAAAACACTTCGAAGGTCACCCCGTATAGGTAATGCCTCCACTTTTTCAGAGCAAACACCACTGCGGCTAATTCTAGATCATGAGTCGGGTAGTTCTGCTCGTGAAGCTTCAATTTTTCTAGAGGCGAAAGCAATCACATTCCGGTTCTGCATCAAAACGCATCCCAGTCCTTCTCGCGACGCATCCGCATATACTACAAACCCGTCCACTCCATTGGGCAAGACCAGTACTGGAGCCATGGTCAATCTTTTCTTTAATTCTTGAAAACTTGTTTCGCATCGGCCGTTCCAGATAAACTGGCCATGCTTCTTTGTCAAGTCAGTTAAAGGTCCTGCCAGTTTGGAAAAATCTTTAATAAACCGTCGGTAGTACCCAGCTAGCCCTAGAAAGCTGCGAATCTCCGTGGGAGTTTCTGGCCTTTTCCAATTTGTCACGGCCTCAACCTTCGCCGGATCCACCGAAATACCTTCGTGGGAGATCACGTGCCCTAGAAACGCTACTCTCTCCAACCAGAACTCGCATTTACTAAACTTGGCATACAGCTGATGTTCCCTCAATGTCTGCAACACCATTCTCAAATGCTTCTCATGCTCCTCGCGTGACTTGGAGTAGACCAAAATGTCGTCAATAAACACCACGACAAATCGGTCCAGGTAGGGTTTAAAAACCCTATGCATTAAGTCCATGAAGGCGGCGGGAGCATTAGTCAATCCAAAGGGCATAACGGCGAACTCGTAATGCCCGTATCTCGAGTTGAAAGCAGTCTTCGGAATGTCCTCCTTCCTAATCAACAACTGGTAGTATCCCTGTCGGAGGTCCAACTTCGAGAAGACCACTGCTCCTTGCAGCTGGTCAAACAACTCGTCGATGTGGGGCAGTGGATACTTATTCTTGATCGTAACGTTGTTCAGCCCCCTATAGTCAATACACATCCTCAACGTACCGTCCTTCTTCTTCACAAATAAAACCGGAGCTCCCCAAGGAGACTCACTCTCGTGAATGAATCCCCGCTCCAAAAGGTCTTGCAGTTGCAACTTAAGCTCCTTAAGTTCTGCAGGCGCCATTCGGTAAGGGGTTTTTGAGATAGGTGCAGTTCCAGGTAAAAGATCTATTCGGAATTCTATCTCTCTTTCCGGAGGTAAAGCCACTAACTCATCAGGGAAAACATCCGGAAAGTCCCTCACTATGGCTACATCTTCTACCTTTAACTTATCCGTAGGGGTATTAATTAGAAAGGCCAAATATCCTTGCGCCCCTCTACTTATCAGTTTCCTAGCTCGAATGCCCGAAATGAGAGCAGATGAGGCTAACCTACCCCTTATATCTAACCTTAAGGTTGCCTCGCCAGGAATGCGAAATTCAACTATTTTCGTTTTACAATCCAGTTGGGCGTTATATTTGGCTAACCAGTCCATACCTAGAATCACATCGTACCCCTTAATGGACAAGCTAATCAGGTCTCCTAAAAATCTCCTCTCTCCTACCCATACATCGCAATCCTTATAAACCATACTAGTCACCAACCGTTGATTCCCCGTAGGTGTACTAACCTCTAAGGCATATGGTAAGCTAGCAGGTTTTATATCGATGCCACACATGAAATCAGGGTTAACAAACGAATGAGTGGCACCGGGATCAATTAAAACTTTGGCAAAGCGGTGGAAAATAGGGATCGTACCTTCCACCACCTCGGAAGAATCTGGGACATGATGGGGCTCTAAGGAATAAACCCTAGCTGGCACCTTAGGTTTGGACCCGTCTCCCTTGGCTGGTCCAGTGTTAGTCCTCGGCGGTAGCTGACTCCCCTTTCCATCTTGTTTCAGGACCGGGCATGTAGCCAGCTGATGGTCCGCACTTCCACACCGCAGACATTTCCCCAGTTTCCTCCAGCAATTGTCCTCGGTGTGGTTTGTCTTTCCACAGTGCCCACAGGGACCACGAGGTGCCGAAGCCGAGCCACTCTGGGTGTTCCCCCTTTGTCCTCGTCCAGCTTGGCCGCCCCTGAACGGAGTCCCTCTGCCTGATCCCGATTGTCGACCACCTCCTGATCCTCGTCCAAACTTCGAGGGAGTACTCTTCTCACTTTGTCCAGATGTACTCCCAGGAAAACCACGCTTCTTGGCCTGGAAGTTTCGGACCTGAAGCCGTGCACTCTCGACCCGTTGGGCTTTTTCCATTGCCTCGCTAAAAGTAGTGATTTGAGCCGCTGCGAGATCTTTCTGGATCTCCACGTTCAAGCCCTGAATAAAGCGCCTCACGCGTCGTTGTTCGGTCATAATTAGTTCAGGCGCGAATTTGGACAGGCGGGTAAACTGGCTCTCGTATTCCGCCACAGTCTGAGCCCCTTGCCGGAGCCGGATAAACTCGTCCTCCTTCCTTTCCTGGACTAGAGGAGGGAAAAACTTAGCATTAAATTCTCGGATGAAGTTCACCCAAGTCCTCTGTGTCTGCTCCCGCTCCCATTTCTGCCTAATTACGTTCCACCAGGAACGGGCAGCCCCCTCGAGTTGGAACACGGCAAAAGTCACCTGCCGTTCATCCGGATAGTGTAAGGCCGCGAATATGTCTACCATCTTCTCCAGCCATTTCTCGGCCACGTCAGGGTCGGGTCCCCCAACAAACTTCGGCGGGGAAAACTTTTGAAAACGTTCTAGAGCTCTATCTTCGCTCTCATTATGATGGCCAGGGTTTCCGGGGTTTCCAGGGTTAGGGTTTGGGTTCTGGCCCTGTTGTTGCACTACTTGTGCAAGTAGGTTTGTCATTTGCTGCATAGCGGCAGCTATTTGAGCATTGGGGTTTATTTGGGGTTCAGGAATTGGGCCAGTAGAAGCTTCCCCAGTTTCTCTAACCGGTGTGGGTTGTCTAATACCGCGCCCACGCCCCCGACCACTTCGTGTTCCTTCCATAAGGTATACTTGTTCTAGGCAAGAGTACTAAACCAAAGCAGGAATAAAGCAGGTAAGTAACACATAAACTTTCACATAACACATAGTGATACAGTTCATACAGGGTCACAAGCACACGTATATACAAGCCAAACATTTATACAAGCAGTCAGTCAAGTACGGCCAAAGCACGTACGTACACAAAGATCCACCTGAGGATAGGCCTATCAAAAGAGATTTACACGTAGCCAACTCTACATCCAAAACGGTTAGCTAAGGCTCTATCCCTATCCCTATGTACATTCAAAACCACCACTATCCAAAAGGTGCCCTAAGATCAAGGCCTAATCAGTCGCTGGGGTCTGGGACCCAGGCGATGGGGTAGACTCCTCCCCAGGCTCGGCCCCAGCACACGAGGCCTCATCACTAGACTCCTCGAGTCCGTCGTCGCACAAGTTAAGGATCGCCTCCGCACGACCCCTGACCTTGCGAGCGCGCTTAACCTCACGCTCGCGACCATCCCTCAGTTGATCACATAGGTCATTAACTCGGTCCTCCGCCTCATTCACATCATACTCTAGCTCCATGATACGTGCGGCTTGCTTCTCATTGGTTGCCCTAGCCTGAGTCACCTCAGCTTCCAATGTCGCAACCGCAGCTTCCAGCTTAGTATTATCCTTAGCAAACTCCTCACGTTCCTTTGCCACCGCCAACACTAGAGTGTTTGGATAGGCGTAGTTGCTACGACACTTGCACTGTCGAACACGGCTGGCCGGGCTCCAACGCACCACGGCCCCCTTCTGCCTAAGTTGATACTTAATTGGCGGCAGCGGACTACGAGGACGATCTCCTGCCGGACGGTCACTCGGGTCACCACTCGCATCCATCCTATAGCAAAGGAAGAAATAACATGATTACACTTAATAGGCATAAACAATAAATCCTCAAATCGAGCACTTCTATTATACCCAAGCTAATTCAAACCTAGGCTCTGATACCACCTGTGACAGCCCCACCTTCCCCTAAGGCGAACCAAAGGGGTTAGCGGACTGCCTGCCCAGCTCTCGCCAGGACTACGGTACAGTTAACGTCGTTCTATAACGTTCCGGAACATACCATTGCGCGCAAACAAGTCAGAAAACACAAAATAAAAAAAACGAAAATTGAAAACCGAAATGAATAGTGCTGGACACGCCAGAATCCGGCCGGAATCTGGCCGGATTAGCGGCCGGATTCTTGGCCGGATACTGTCCAGTGAGCAACTCGATTTTTTTTCAAAAGTTCCACCCAATCCGGCCGGCAATCCGGCCAAGATTCCGGCCGGATTGTCTGGCCGGATACCGGCCAGTGAGCAACTGGCCGGGTTTCCAATTTTTCTCAGGCAATCCGGCCTTCAATCCGGCCAGTTTCTGGCCGGATTCCTGGCCGGATTCAGGCCAGTGAGCTTTTGCCAAATTTTTTTTCTTTTGCCGTTTGAATGCCGATTCGCTCCGAAGTTCATCCAAACATCAATTCAACATATAAACATATATATACAATGGAAATCATCATTTACATCCATAATGGCATGCCAACCATTCATTAAGGAGTACACATTCGATTTGCCTATCAAAAGGAAATGAACCCGTTACATTAGGGTTTCACTTCGAGAGCGATACAAAAGACATGTACAAGCTCAGTATGGCAATTGACTATCCAGTCCATTTTCAAAAAGCATTTATATTCCTGTAAGGAAAACAAATAACACGGAATGAGCCAAGGCCCAGTGGTATACCACCCAATAAGCAATCAAAGTCATATAAGAATGAACCTTCATTTAAAGTGCACAAATAAGCAATGAAGCAAAATGGTAAAAGGATACGGTCGGCTCTCAAGAGCCCATTTCCACGCTTGCAATCTTGAACCAATCTCATTGACTCTCCGTCAATGTTAAAATACCAAACCGTAGACAACTCTTTACTTCCATTCCTTCCACCCAACATACCCCAACCGGGCCCGCACTCCATTTCAGTAGCTTTTGGTAATACTCGAGTTTACCGGAACCAAGGGTCTCATACCACAAGGTTCCCCAGTACAGTCCCCGTGGCAATTCAATCTTCACGACCAAGCCCTCGCCGGCTCGATCCAATTGACTACCAAACGGAGTTGAGCTCAGTAATGCAGTATGGCCGTTGGACATCGTCCAAACGACATCAATTCGGTTTCCGTGAAATGGAATTTACCAACCAATATATCAAGTCCAGTAATGAAATAAAACGGTAACCAATCAGTGACAATAACAAAAGAGGTGAGGGCGGTCAAGTACACCCTCACCTTGATCAATTTCAATATCCAAGTAGGCCATTAAGGCATCACATAACATTTAACAAAGCCACACAGTAATCCATCAAGTGAGTGGTCTACTCACCAAGTGAGAAAATGGTGTTTCATACACCGTGATCACCAAGACGCCGTGAGCTACCGTCACGCCCTAGAATCACACAACAAATGCAATGAGACTCGAGAACGAGTCATCAAACAATGCTAAACACAACCCCAATAGGGTTTCACATGCATAAGTAGGCATGATAGCAAACCAGAAATTAATATATGGCCTTAACTTAAGCCTCGATAGAAAAACCGTGTTTGAGCTTAGACTGCGGTAATGGCGTCAATTTCACTACGGTTATCGGTTGGGGGTGTAAGACCCACCATTTCGAAGCTATGAAACAGGACTACAACAATGTAGAAGGGCACTCAATCTAGTTCCTAGCTTAACTAGGTCAAAATTGCAAAATACTAAACCAGAATTACCAAAACAGGTTTGCAAAACACAGAAAACTGTAATCGGTATATCTCAGTCCATACAAGTCCAAATACCGAAATTCCAAAGGCATACGTTAGCTAAGACATTCAGCTACAGTTCATCAGAAGACATCAACTTCAAAATCCAAACCAAAACCAGTCAAAATGGCCAATCACTATCGCAGTTTCCGCATTCTGTCCAAAGCAGAACAGCTACAGTAATTTCGTCATAACTCATTCTACATTAATCCAAATGACCTGAAATTTTACAGGCATCTCCATCACATCAATACCTACAACTTTCATGTTTTGAGCAAAGTCTAATTAGGCCTCTAACCTAGTGATCTAAAACCGGACAGAATTGGGGATTTTCAAACCCTAACTTGCCAATTTTCCATCCAAATCCAAAATTAGTTGCATTTAACCACATGTCACATCCACTAGAGCCATAATAGTCCATTGCCAATCATCACAAACAACCACACCATCATAATCCAATTAAACCAGAAAAATTCCCAATAAATGAAAAACTTCACCAAAACAAGCCAAATCAAGGGGTAAATCACATATTCCTTCACTCATGCCCCCATTAAGCACAAAATAAGCATTATTAGAGGTAGTAAGGGGTTCAAGCAACACTTACCAAGAAATCAAGAGAGAGAGAGATGTTGAACACTTTGCTCTTCAAACAAAGTTCACCAAACAACTAACTAGCACTAGAAGGAAAGTTTTTATGGAGTAGAACTAACTTAAGCACTTGATTTGGAGGATTTTGGATCAATTGGAAGCTTGAGAGTTGAGGAATTTTCTTCTTCTTTGAGAGAGAGAGGGCCGGCCAAAGAGAAAGAAAAATGAGGAAATTTTATGAATTTTTTTTTGAGATATTTAAACCTTGGGTCAAGAAAGTCAAAAATTTGTCAAATGGTGAATAGTGTTTCTTAAGTCATAACCAATGAGAAAGTGACATGTGGCACCTCATTAAATGCCTTCCTATCTTTCTTTTCTCTCTCACATCAATCACTTCACCCACTCTACTTATCACTTAACACCCGATAAATCTTTCACAGTATCCGAAACTTACACTTAATGGCCGAATTTTTCCGAACTTTTCGCACTAGTGGGTCCCACGTCCACTATTCACTCTTAATTTTCTAAAAATTCACCAATGCTAGAAAAGTCATCTTAAAACTAGAATCGCTCATAAAATCCTCTAAGAAAATATTTCTAAGCCAGAAAATGCAGAAAACATGCAATTAAAGGGAAATAAACCCTAGGAAAATATTAAGGTTTTACGGGTTCTCACACTCTCCCTCCCTTAAAAGAATTTCGTCCTCGAAATTTCTCACCTTACTTCCCGAAAAGGTTTGGGTATTTCTTTCGCATTTCCTCTTCCATCTCCCAGGTGGCTTCCTCAACTCCGTGGTTTCTCCATAACACCTTCACTAATGAAATCCGCTTGTTTCTGAGCTCTTTGACTTTTTGATCGAGCACTTGGACCGGTTTCTCTTCATAGGCCAGTGATTCATCTACTTCGATATCCTCCGGTTGTAAAACATGAGATGGGTCAGGATGGTACTTCTTTAGCATCGAGACGTGAAATACGTCGTGGATTCGAGAAAGACTAGACGGTAGTTCCAATCGATACGCGACCGCTCCAACCCTCTGCAGGATCTTGTAAGGTCCGACGTACCGCGGTTGAAGTTTCTTTCCTTTGCCCGTTGTAAGACTTCGTAAAGGTGTGATTTTTAGAAACACATGGTCTCCAACTTCAAATTCCAAATCTTTTCTTCGATTATCCGCGTAGCTCTTTTGGCGACTTTGAGCGGTTTGGATCCGTTGCCTTATCAACTTGACCTTCTCTTGAGCCTCTTCCATCCATGGAATGGTTGCCGGATCTAGTGCTTTCTTTTCACCAACTTCATCCAAGTAAATCGGTGAGCGGCATTTGCGTCCGTAGAGAGCTTCATACGGAGCCATTTGAATTGACGAATGGAAGCTATTGTTATATGCAAATTCGACTAAGGTCATGTGCTGACCCCAATTGCCTCCAAAGTCCAGAATGCACGTTCGTAGCATGTCCTCGAGCGTCTGAATTGTCCGTTCCGACTGGCCATCCGTCTGAGGGTGGTAGGTCGTGCTCAAATTAAGTTTAGTCCCCAGGGTTTCTTGAAACTTCTGCCAAAACCGAGACACAAACCGTGGATCCCGATCGGAAACGATGCTCACAGGAACACCGTGTAATCTTACTACTTCATCCATGTACAGTCGAGTCAACTTGTCCATTGAATACTTCATGTTCACCGGCAAGAAATGGGCCGACTTGGTTAATCGATCAACGATCACCCAAACAGCATCGTGTCCTCTTTGCGTCCTCGGTAAACCGGAAACGAAGTCCATGGTAATGTTTTCCCACTTCCACTCGGGTATCTCCAAGGGTTGTAACAGACCCGATGGTTTTTGATGCTCTGCCTTCACTTGCTGGCAAATGAGACATTTTTGTACATATTGCGCGATTTCCTTCTTCATATTGTCCCACCAATAGGTTCCTTTCAGGTCTTGATACATCTTGCTGCTACTCGGATGGATTGTGTACTTAGATCTATGAGCTTCCTCCAGAATTTCTGCTTTCAATGCCTCATCCTTTGGTACCACCACTCGGTTTCGGTACTTTAAAATACCCTCAGGACTCAAATTGAAGTCCGTAGTTTCTCCCTTATCCACTTTCTCTTTCCATTTCTGTACCATCAAATCTTCTTTTTGTGCCTCTTTAATACGTTCCAGTAGAGTGGAGGTAACCCTAACATTGCCAAATATCACTTTATGGCTCCCTAGACAGGGTTTCCACTCGCACACGGATTCTAGCAAACCCCACTCCTTAATCATTAGCCCTGCTACTTGCACCTTACGACTCAAGGCATCTGCTACCACATTTGCCTTTCCCGGATGGTAATTGATCGTACAGTCGTAATCTTCCAGGAATTCCATCCATCGCCGTTGTCTCATATTCAGTTCCTTCTGGGAGAAGAGGTACCTAAGACTCTTGTGATCCGAAAACACTTCAAAGGTCACCCCGTATAGGTAATGCCTCCACTTTTTCAGAGCAAACACCACTGCAGCTAATTCTAGATCATGAGTCGGGTAGTTTTGCTCGTGAAGCTTCAATTTTCTAGAGGCGAAAGCAATCACATTCCGGTTTTGCATCAAAACGCACCCCAGTCCTTCTCGTGACGCATCCGCATATACTACAAACCCATCCACTCCATTTGGCAAGACCAGCACTGGAGCCATGGTCAATCTTTTCTTTAATTCCTGAAAACTTGTTTCGCATCGGCCGTTCCAAATAAACTGGCCATGCTTCTTTGTCAAGTCAGTTAAAGGTCCTGCCAGTTTGGAAAAATCTTTAATAAACCGTCGGTAGTACCCAGCTAGCCCTAGAAAGCTGCGAATCTCCGTGGGAGTTTCTGGCCTTTTCCAATTTGTCACGGCCTCAACCTTCGCTGGATCCACCGAAATACCTTCGTGGGAGATCACGTGCCCTAGAAACGCTACTCTCTCCAACCAGAACTCGCATTTACTAAACTTGGCATACAGCTGATGTTCCCTCAATGTCTGCAACACCATTCTCAAATGCTTCTCATGCTCCTCGCGTGACTTGGAGTAGACCAAAATGTCGTCAATAAACACCACGACAAATCGGTCCAGGTAGGGTTTAAAAACCCTATGCATTAAGTCCATGAAGGCGGCGGGAGCATTAGTCAATCCAAAGGGCATAACGGCGAACTCGTAATGCCCGTATCTCGAGTTGAAAGCAGTCTTCGGAATGTCCTCCTTCCTAATCAACAACTGGTAGTATCCCTGTCGGAGGTCCAACTTCGAGAAGACCACTGCTCCTTGCAGCTGGTCAAACAACTCGTCGATGTGGGGCAGTGGATACTTATTCTTGATCGTAACGTTGTTCAGCCCCCTATAGTCAATACACATCCTCAACGTACCGTCCTTCTTCTTCACAAATAAAACCGGAGCTCCCCAAGGAGACTCACTCTCGTGAATGAATCCCCGCTCCAAAAGGTCTTGCAGTTGCAACTTAAGCTCCTTAAGTTCTGCAGGCGCCATTCGGTAAGGGGTTTTTGAGATAGGTGCAGTTCCAGGTAAAAGATCTATTCGGAATTCTATCTCTCTTTCCGGAGGTAAAGCCACTAACTCATCAGGGAAAACATCCGGAAAGTCCCTCACTATGGCTACATCTTCTACCTTTAACTTATCCGTAGGGGTATTAATTAGAAAGGCCAAATATCCTTGCGCCCCTCTACTTATCAGTTTCCTAGCTCGAATGCCCGAAATGAGAGCAGATGAGGCTAACCTACCCCTTATATCTAACCTTAAGGTTGCCTCGCCAGGAATGCGAAATTCAACTATTTTCGTTTTACAATCCAGTTGGGCGTTATATTTGGCTAACCAGTCCATACCTAGAATCACATCGTACCCCTTAATGGACAAGCTAATCAGGTCTCCTAAAAATCTCCTCTCTCCTACCCATACATCGCAATCCTTATAAACCATACTAGTCACCAACCGTTGATTCCCCGTAGGTGTACTAACCTCTAAGGCATATGGTAAGCTAGCAGGTTTTATATCGATGCCACACATGAAATCAGGGTTAACAAACGAATGAGTGGCACCGGGATCAATTAAAACTTTGGCAAAGCGGTGGAAAATAGGGATCGTACCTTCCACCACCTCGGAAGAATCTGGGACCTGATGGGGCTCTAAGGAATAAACCCTAGCTGGCACCTTAGGTTTGGACCCGTCTCCCTTGGCTGGTCCAGTGTTAGTCCTCGGCGGTAGCTGACTCCCCTTTCCATCTTGTTTCAGGACCGGACATGTAGCCAGCTGATGGTCCGCACTTCCACACCGCAGACATTTCCCCAGTTTCCTCCAGCAATTGTCCTCGGTGTGGTTTGTCTTTCCACAGTGCCCACAGGGACCACGAGGTGCCGAAGCCGAGCCACTCTGGGTGTTCCCCCTTTGTCCTCGCCCAGCTTGGCCGCCCCTGAACGGAGTCCCTCTGCCTGATCCCGATTGTCGACCACCTCCTGATCCTCGTCCAAACTTCGAGGGAGTACTCTTCTCACTTTGTCCAGATGTACTCCCAGGAAAATCACGCTTCTTGGCCTGGAAGTTTCGGACCTGAAGCCGTGCACTCTCGACCCGTTGGGCTTTTTCCATTGCCTCGCTAAAAGTAGTGATTTGAGCCGCTGCGAGATCTTTCTGGATCTCCACGTTCAAGCCCTGAATAAAGCGCCTCACGCGTCGTTGTTCGGTCATAATTAGTTCAGGCGCGAATTTGGACAGGCGGGTAAACTGGCTCTCGTACTCCGCCACAGTCTGAGCCTCTTGCCAGAGCCGGATAAACTCGTCCTCCTTCCTTTCCTGGACTAGAGGAGGGAAAAACTTAACATTAAATTCTCGGATGAAGTTCACCCAAGTCCTCTGTGTCTGCTCCCGCTCCCATTTCTGCCTAATTACGTTCCACCAGGAACGGGCAGCCCCCTCGAGTTGGAACACGGCAAAAGTCACCTGCCGTTCGTCCGGATAGTGTAAGGCCGCGAATATGTCTACCATCTTCTCCAGCCATTTCTCGGCCACGTCAGGGTCGGGTCCCCCAACAAACTTCGGCGGGGAAAACTTTTGAAAACGTTCTAGAGCTCTATCTTCGCTCTCATTATGATGGCCAGGGTTCCCAGGGTTTCCAGGGTTAGGGTTTGGGTTCTGGCCCTGTTGTTGCACTACTTGTGCAAGTAGGTTTGTCATTTGCTGCATAGCGGCAGCTATTTGAGCATTGGGGTTTATTTGGGGTTCAGGAATTGGGCCAGTAGAAGCTTCCCCAGTTTCTCTAACCGGTGTGGGTTGTCTAATACCGCGCCCACGCCCCCGACCACTTCGTGTTCCTTCCATAAGGTATACTTGTTCTAGGCAAGAGTACTAAACCAAAGCAGGAATAAAGCAGGTAAGTAACACATAAACTTTCACATAACACATAGTGATACAGTTCATACAGGGTCACAAGCACACGTATATACAAGCCAAACATTTATACAAGCAGTCAGTCAAGTACGGCCAAAGCACGTACGTACACAAAGATCCACCTGAGGATAGGCCTATCAAAAGAGATTTACACGTAGCTAACTCTACATCCAAAACGGTTAGCTAAGGCTCTATCCCTATCCCTATGTACATTCAAAACCACCACTATCCAAAAGGTGCCCTAAGATCAAGGCCTAATCAGTCGCTGGGGTCTGGGACCCAGGCGATGGGGTAGACTCCTCCCCAGGCTCGGCCCCAGCACACGAGGCCTCATCACTAGACTCCTCGAGTCCGTCGTCGCACAAGTTAAGGATCGCCTCCGCACGACCCCTGACCTTGCGAGCGCGCTTAACCTCACGCTCGTGACCATCCCTCAGTTGATCACATAGGTCATTAACTCGGTCCTCCGCCTCATTCACATCATACTCTAGCTCCATGATACGTGCGGCTTGCTTCTCATTGGTTGCCCTAGCCTGAGTCACCTCAGCTTCCAATGTCGCAACCGCAGCTTCCAGCTTAGTATTATCCTTAGCAAACTCCTCACGTTCCTTTGCCACCGCCAACACTAGAGTGTTTGGATAGGCGTAGTTGCTACGACACTTGCACTGTCGAACGCGGCTGGCCGGGCTCCAACGCACCACGGCCCCCTTCTGCCTAAGTTGATACTTAATTGGCGGCAGCGGACTACGAGGACGATCTCCTGCCGGACGGTCACTCGAGTCACCACTCGCATCCATCCTATAGCAAAGGAAGAAATAACATGATTACACTTAATAGGCATAAACAATAAATCTGCCTAAGTTGATACTTAATTGGCGGCAGCGGACTACGAGGACGATCTCCTGCCGGACGGTCACTCGGGTCACCACTCGCATCCATCCTATAGCAAAGGAAGAAATAACATGATTACACTTAATAGGCATAAACAATAAAATCCTCAAATCGAGCATTTCTATTATACCCAGGCTAATTCAAACCTAGGCTCTGATACCACCTGTGACAGCCCCACCTTCCCCTAAGGCGAACCAAAGGGGTTAGCGGACTGCCTGCCCAACTCTCGCCAGGACTACGGTACAGTTAACGTCGTTCTATAACGTTCCGGAACATACCATTGCGCGCAAACAAGTCAGAAAACACAAAATAAAAAAAACGAAAATTGAAAACCGAAATGAATAGTGCTGGACACGCCAGAATCCGGCCGGAATCTGGCCGGATTAGCGGCCGGATTCTTGGCCGGATACTGTCCAGTGAGCAACTCGATTTTTTTTCAAAAGTTCCACCCAATCCGGCCGGCAATCCGGCCAATATTCCGGCCGGATTGTCTGGCCGGATACCGGCCAGTGAGCAACTGGCCGGGTTTCCAATTTTTCTCAGGCAATCCGGCCTTCAATCCGGCCAGTTTCTGGCCGGATTCCTGGCCGGATTTAGGCCAGTGAGCTTTTGCCAAATTTTTTTTTTCTTTGGCCGTTTGAAAGCCGAATCGCTCCGAAGTTCATCCAAACATGAATTCAACATATAAACATATATATACAATGGAAATCAACAGTTACAACCATAATGGCATGCCAACCATTCATTAAGGAGTACACATTCGATTTGCCTATCAAAAGGACATGAACCCGTTACATTAGGGTTTCACTTCGAGAGCGATACAAAAGACATGTACAAGCTCAGTATGGCAATTGACTATCCAGTCCATTTTCAAAAGCATTTATATTCTTGTAAGGAAAACAAATAACACGGAATGAGCCAAGGCCCAGTGGTATACCACCCAATAAGCAATCAAAGTCATATAAGAATGAACCTTCATTTAAAGTGCACAAATAAGCAATGAAGCAAAATGGTAAAAGGATACGGTCGGCTCTCAAGAGCCCATTTCCACGCCTGCAATCTTGAACCAATCTCATTGACTCTCCGTCAATGTTAAAATACCAAACCGTAGACAACTCTTTACTTCCATTCCTTCCACCCAACATACCCCAACCGGGCCCGCACTCCATTTCGGTAGCTTTTGGTAATACTCGAGTTTACCGGAACCAAGGGTCTCATTACCACAAGGTTCCCCAGTACAGTCCCCGTGGCAATTCAATCTTCACGACCAAGCCCTCGCCGGCTCGATCCAATTGACTACCAAACGGAGTTGAGCTCAGTAATACAGTATGGCCGTTGGACATCGTCCAAACGACATCAATTCGGTTTCCATGAAATGGAATTTACCAACCAATATATATATAGTCCAGTAATGCAATAAAACGGTAACCAATCAGTGACAATAACAAAAGAGGTGAGGGCGGTCAAGTACACCCTCACCTTGATCAATTTCAATATCCAAGTAGGCCATTAAGGCATCACATAACATTTAACAAAGCCACATAGTAATCCATCAAGTGAGTAGTATACTCACCAAGTAAGAAAATGGTGTTTCATACACCGTGATCACCAAGACGCCGTGAGCTACCGTCACGCCCTAGAATCACACAACAAATGCAATGAGACTCGAGAACGAGTCATCAAACAATGCTAAACACAACCCCAATAGGGTTTCACATGCATAAGTAGGCATGATAGCAAACCAGAAATTAATATATGGCCTTAACTTAAGCCTCGATAGAAAAACCGTGTTTGAGCTTAGAATGCGGTAATGGCGTCAATTTCACTACGGTTATCGGTTGGGGGTGTAAGACCCACCATTTCGAAGCTATGAAACAGGGCTACAACAATGTAGAAGGGCACTCAATCCAGTTCCTAGCTTAACTAGGTCAAAATTGCAAAATACTAAACCAGAATTACCAAAACAGGTTTGCAAAACACAGAAAACTGTAATCGATATATCTCAGTCCATACAAGTCCAAATGCCGAAATTCCAAAGGCATACATTAGCTAAGACATTCAGTTATATTTCATCAGAAGACAACAACTTCAAAATCCAAACCAAAACCAGTCAAAATGGCCAATCACTATCGCAGTTTTCGCATTCTGTCCAAAGCAGAACAGCTACAGTAATTTCGTCATAACTCATTCTACATTAATCCAAATGACCTGAAATTTTACAGGCATCTCCATCACATCAATACCTACAACTTTCATGTTTTGAGCAAAGTCTAATTCGGCCTCTAACCTAGTGATCTAAAACCGGACAGAATTGGGGATTTTCAAACCCTAACTTTCCAATTTTCCATCCAAATCCAAAATTAGTTGCATTTATCCACATTTCACATCCACCAGAGCCATTATAGTCCATTGCCAATCATCAAAGATGGCCACAACATTCATTTCATATGAAACCAGAAAAATTCCCAAGAAAATAGAAAACTTCACCAAATCACTTCAAACCAAGATAAAACCAGAAATTTCAGCACTTCACTCACTAATAAGCATAATTTAAGCTTCATAAGGTGTAAGAGGGTGTTCAAGCTTCACTTACCAAGAAACAAGAGAGAGAGGGTTGTTGAACACCTTAAACCTTCAACCAAGCTTCACTAAACAACTTACTAGCACTAGGAGGTAAGATTGTATGGAATGGAATTGGATGTAACCAATGTTTTTGGTTGATTTGCTCCAAGTAGAAGCTTGGAAATCTCCTTCCTTTCTTGCTCAAGGTGGCCGGCCAACAAAGAGAGAAAAATGGTGAATTTTGTGCATTTTTTTGATATATAATTCTTTGGTCAAAAAAGTCAAGAAATTGAATAGTGATTCTTAAAAGGTTTCCAATGAGGAGGTGACACTTGTCACCTCCATAAATGCATTCTTATCTTTCTTTCCTCACTCACATCAATCACTTCACACATTCTACTTATCACTTAACATCCGATAAATTTTTCACAGTATCCGAAACTTACACTTACTGGCCGAATTTTTCCGAACTTTTCGCACTAGTGGGTCCCACGTCCACTATTCACTCTTAATTTTCTAAAAATTCACCAATGCTAGAAAAGTCATCTTAAAACTAGAATCGCTCATAAAATCCACTAAGAAAATATTTCTAAGCCAGAAAATGCAGAAAACATGCAATTAAAGGGAAATAAACCCTAGGAAAATATTAAGGTTTTACGGGTTCTCACAGTAGGCAATTACATTCCTATTTTGCATCAGAACACACCATAACCCTTCTCTCGAAGCATCGGTATAAACCGTATAGCTATCCTTCCCGTTGGGCAAAGCTAACACTGGAGCCAAGCTCTTGGAAACTATTTTCACACTTAGCATCCCACATGTATTTTCCTTGTTTCTTGGTCAAGTTAGTTAGGGGTCCCGCAATTTTTGAGAACTTCTTTATAAACCGGCGGTAGTACCCCGCTAGACCTAGAAAACTTCGAATTTCAGTAGGAGTCTCCGGCCGTTTCCATTTGGCAACAGCTTCCACTTTAGCCGGGTCTACAATAAGTCCATCTTTTGAAATTATATGGCCTAGGAACGCCACTTTCTCTTACCAAAATTCACACTTGCTAAATTTAGTAAACAACTGGTGCTCTCTTAAGGTTTGCAACACTATTCTTAAGTGTTGTTCATGCTCCTCCCTTGTCTTCGAATACACCAGGATATTATCAATAAACACCACCACGAACCTATCCAAATAAGGTTTAAACACCCGATGCATTAAATCCATGAAGGCCATTGGGGCATTGGTTAAGCCAAAAGGCATTACCGCAAACTTGAAATGCCCATATCGAGTGTTGAAAGCCGTTTTTGGCACATCCTCCTTTCTAATTCTCAATTGGTAATATCCCTGTCGAAAATCCAACTTAGAAAACACCACGGCCCCTTGTAATTGATAAAACAACTCATTGATGTGGGGCAAAGGATATTTGTTCTTAATGGTTACTGCATTCAACCCTCGATAATCAATGCATAATCTTAAACTCCCATCCTTCTTTTTGACAAATAGCACTGGAGCGCCCCAAGGTGACTCGCTCTTGTGTATGAATCCCCGTTCTAGCAAGTCTTGCAATTGAAATTTTTGAAATTTTAACTCGTTAAGTTCAGCGGGAGCCATCCGATAAGGGATTTTTGAAATGGGAGTAGTTCCAGGTGCGAGGTCAACTTTAAATTCAATCTCTCTCTCGGGTGGCAATGACACTAATTCCTCCAGGAACACATCTGGATACTCATTTATCACCGGCATATCTTCTAACTTAATCTTTTCCCCTGGAGTGTTAACAAGAAAGGCTAGATAACCCTGTGCCCCATGACTAAGTAATTTCCTAGCCCTTATTCCCGAAATGAGGGCAGATGAGGCTAACATACCCCTCACGTCTAGCTTTAAAGTTGCCTCACCCGGTATGCAAAACTCGATCACCTTCATATGACAATCCACCCGAGCATGATAATGAGCTAGTCAATCCATGCCTAGAATAACATCGTACCCCTTAATGGCTAGACTTATGAGGTCAACTACTAATTTTCGCTCACCAACCCATATATCGCAGTTTCTATACACTTCCTTGGCAAGTAAAGATTGATTACCCGTAGGTGTTCTTACTTCTAAGTCATATGGTAGCCTTTCAGCATTTACGTCAATTCCAAGCATAAATGTAGGGCTAACAAAAGAATGGGTTACACCAGGGTCTATCAAAATTTTGGCTAAACGATGGAAGACAGGAATCGTACCTTCCACTACCTCCGATGGTTCAGGTACCGATTGCTGGTCCAAAGAATACACTTTGGCTGGCACCTTTGACCTGATCCCTCCTACATTGGTTGGTTTAGGGTTTGATTTGCCAGCCGACTGAGCATCACTGATTAGTGGGCAATTAGCAATCTGGTGCTCCGTACTTCCACACCTTAAACATTTTCGAGCTTTTCCCCAACAATTATCCTCGGTATGGTTCGATTTCCCACAATACCCATACGATACTCGGGGGATGGATGTCTGGCCTCCCTGTGGGGCACCTCTCCCCTGTCCCCTTCCACTCTGGGCTCCCCTCGGAGTACCTCCTCTAGATGTGCTCGTAAACCTTCCACCTCCAGCTCCACGACCGGCTTTAGGGGGTGGCATGTTTCCATCACTCTGTGCCGACCCTTGATTTTCACCAGGCGCCCCTCTCCGTTTTGCGTGAAAATTCCTTACTTGTGCCCTGGCAATTTCTATTCTCTGGGCCTTTTCCAAAACCTCCGTAAAAGTGTTAATCTGAGCCGCCACCAAGGCCTCCTGTATCTCTACATTGAGGCCCTGCACAAACCTCATTATCCTCCTTTGTTCCGTAGCTATCAACTCGAGAGCAAACTTCGATAGGTTAGTGAACTGAGTCTCATACTCAGATACACTTAGGGTTCCTTAGCGAAGCTTAATGAAATCATCTTCCCTCTTCTCCTGGACTATCGGTGGGAGATATTTCTCGTTAAACTCTAGCATGAAATTCAGCCAGGTCCATGCGGTTCCCTCTCTTTCCCATTTGGCCCTAACTACATTCCAACATGCCCTGGCCAATCCCTCAAACTGAAAGATAGCAAATTGCACCTGTCTATCCTCCGTATAATTTAAAGCAGTGAATATATTGATCATTGTTTCTAGCCATCTCTCAGCCACTTCAGGGTCCGGCCCTCCCAGGAACTTTGGAGGGGAAAACTTTTGAAATCTCTCTAGGGCCCTATCTTGCCCCATTTCAGGATCCCTAGGTTGATTCACAGGGGTTTGACCCTGTTGTTCTACTAAACGAGCAAGGATATTAGTCATCTGTTGAATTGCCATCGCTACCTGATCCCCCCTTCCGCTCGGGGTCCAGGTTGCGGCTTAACTGTTTCACCTCTTTCCCCTCTCGGTTCTTGCACCGGTTCTTGTGCTTGTCTACCCCCACCCCCACGATTAGAGCCACACCCTCGAGTTACTCCCTGATCCTGACTTCTTCTACCTTCCATGCTTCTTGACTAACTAACTATATAAATATAAACAAAATAAGGTATGTGTGAAAACCCTAGAAAATTTTTGTGTAAGCCATGCATGTATTATCTCCATTTTCGCCATTAGAACTATTATATACCAATTCATAGATTAATTAAATGTTTAAATTTAAAACTTATAAAACAAACTGTATGAACCAAATAAAATATGGTATATACTGTAATTGGTATGAATTAAGCATATTTTAGTGATAAGCTACTTGTTTAGTTAATTTTCTAAAAATTAAATGTGTGAGAATATATAAATATTTTGGAGTGATGTAAATATATATATATATATATAACAAAAGTTAGGAACCCATACATGAGGTTATAAGATTTCAGGCCTTGGAAAGCAATTAAACTACAACCAAATGACTGAATTGACCATAGGACTTTAGCCAAAATACCATGCGGCCAGCTAGTAGTCTGAGCAATGGAAATAAAGTCGAGTGAAGAAAGCTGTGGAATGTCTGATGATAGCAACAAAACTGAGTGGAGAGCTTAAAGTTGTTCCCCACCGACTGATAAAGAGTAGTGGTATCTGTTGCTTAGTTATTATCGACCGAGAGAGAGTGATAGGAAGTTGCAAACCGTGAAAGAGTTTTACATTTCTGTTCTGGACAGTAGCAACCGAGAGAAACTGAGAGTTTCACCATTTCTTTCTCCTTCCATCATTCTAAACCGAGAGCTAGGCCAGTGATAGGAGGAGGAAGCTTTGCTAGTTCATCTCTGATTAGTTATCACCGAGAGGAAGAGAGCAAGTAGTTATTGTCGAGGAAATCGAGGGCAAGAATAGGAGCAGTCAACAATTTGCTGTGTTTTAAAGGAAAAGAGGTAAAAGAATTTCTGTAATAATCCTTTATTTACTAAATACCAGTGAATATATAGGATGCATGTTAGTTTTAGCAAGGAATAATGAGTTTTAACCGAAGGAAAATCTGTTAAAGAGGAAAAATTTGGAACTGGACTGAAGTGGAGGAACGGGAGTTTATTATCTAATGTTGCAGCCTGTAATTAGTGTAAAAATGGAAACTAATGTGAGAAATGCATGAACTATGGTTATCTTAGGTTTTATAAGGGGTTTAGTTGAAGAAACTATGGGAAAAGTTAGATTTTTGGATTGAAACCGAGGAAAGCTATCTGCTGGAAATTTTTCCAGGTTAACCGAGAGGGGGAAAATTGGACAAATTTCTAGCTGTCTTCATGATTTTGGCCTTGAATTTCTATGTTAAACTGTAATATATATTGTATATTAGCTTGGTCTGAACATGCATGAAAGATTTGAACATGAACTGAAGAGATTATTGGAGAGAAATTGGGTTAAGTTGATTGCTGCTAAAAATTCTGAAGTTATGCCGAGACAGGGAGATTAGGAGCTGAACCAGTGTTGCTTCTGATTTTCCTTGGCTGTAATCTTGTGTTCCTGCTGATGGTCCTCTGTAGTTTGATAACCAACTCTTGCATGTGGAATTAAATGAAGAAAGCTGATGCAATCTGTTGAGAGAGAGAGAGAGAGAGAGAGCCGAGAGGGAGAGAATGAACATAGGATCAGTTTTTCTTTCAAATTTCAATTCTGTGAACTTCCATATATAATATTTGATGATACTCTATAGTTTAATCATTGTATTGGTATAATAAGTTGGAGTTAAACTGGATGAAATTAGGAAGGAAACTATGAACTGTGTTGTTACTTACCTAATAGCCAAGAGAGGAAGGAAGGATTGATTAGCCTTTTCCTCTAAGTGAGCTCCAAAATCCTTTACGTTCTGTACAAGGTCTTTTGTAGCTTAGTAAATGTGGTTAACATGTCTAGTTGGGATATAAAATTGGAAGAAGGTACTTGAGTGAAACGGCAAACATTGGGCTGATATATTGCTAGGGAGTTGCTTGAAGGCCACGATAGTTGATGACAGATTTTTGTGCATAATTTGGACGAACCATCTGCTACAATTAGATGTTTCTTATCGTAATCCATGTTAGATCAAATGTATGTTAAGTATTTGGCGCTTTAATCAAGTGAAAAATGAAGTTCTTGGCCGAAAGCTTGAAGTAATATTGCTGAATTTACGTGGATTGGTTGAATGGTAATGAGTTAAGACTTATTTGATGTTTTAGAAACTCTAAGGTAATTTTTTATGGCTGTATACATGAAATGGCTCCTAATTACTTAAATTGGTTTCTAATTACTTAATATTGCCTTCACAAATATTTTAAAGACTATAAAATTTGAGAGGCTAGTGTAGTGAAATAAAATTTAAAGTGCACACAACTTAGACCTTGGCTAGTTAAAAGGAGAACCAATGGAGTGTTTCTAAGCTTGCATCTTAGCATTTTGAGTGGAAAATAGGTTACAGTTAATTTAAATACCTATAAGATTATAACCTTAGAACATATGTATAATTATTGGTCTAAATGATAAAATTAATAAGTTTCAAAATAAAATGTAGGATAAATAGTAAATAAAGAATATATTTGTATTTCAAGGTCAAACTTGATTTTAATGGTTTAAATAATAAAGTAAGAATGATAAATGATCATCTACAGATTATATATTTACCTTGAAATTATTAACTTGTCCCAAGAAATAGCTGTGAGCCAGGAAACAAACCCGAGGTTCAAGAGTAAATTATTTGGATAATTGGTGAGTGTTTTCCGAATTTATGTGTTGAACTGCTTATGTGTACCTAAGTGCAATTATATGGTAAATGTGTTTATTATGAAATATTGTTAAGTGATTCATTGTGAAGTGTTTTCAATTGTCCCTCGCCTTCTAAGTCGAGGGTGTACTTTATCGCTCTCGGCTTAGTTGAGTTTGAAGGTTGATAATTAATCAAGTGATATTGTAAGTGTGCATGATTGTAAGCCGTGTGTGTACTTTATCACACTGGCTAAACTGGGCCTCAAAACCCTCTGTTCAACGGACTATTCAAGCCAGCAAAGGGCTTGGTCGGCTAGAACGGTAGCTTTGGGTAAGTGTTTCGGTATGCTCAAATATTACCATGGAGTAGCAGATTACTGATATTGATATGGCCATCCAAGTGAGGGAAGTGTTTATTGTTTTGGAGGTTATAAGGAGGAGTTCGGCGGAGTGTGTAGTGCATTGAAGTGGCTCTAATGCGAGCACCGTATCTTTTTAAAAAGTGATTGTTCAGTGAAGTGATTCCTCAATTGCTTAATAAAAGTGAATGTACAGTGAAATGTGCAGTACTTGTTTAATTGTACTGATTTAAGTGCTTATTGATTGTTGCTTGTAAGGAAACCTCACGGGCGTAAGCTCACCCTTTTAGCTTTATTTTCCTTACAGGAGTTGGAGATTGAAGAGTGATTGGATTGAACTAGAAAGTTATTTTGGGAAGATTCGTTACTCAGTGTATATAGTGTGAGGACCCGAAAATTTTCTTATTTTCGTCATATATTACTGGTTTATTTAAATAGTTATTCACTCATTTTCTTCGAATTTTAATCGACTACTTAAAATCCATTTATATGGAAAAACACCTCTCTTATGTTTTTAAAGCGTTTAGTTAGAAAATTTACTTTTCGAAAACTCGTTTAGTTCGGAACAACGAGTATACGTTTTTCGAGGCTATATTTGAATCGAGAATATATTAATTTTGGAGAAGTAAGAATGATCAATAGTAGATTAAGAAAAGTTAACTTGAGATTTGAGGAGTTAAAACTCGACTCATGTGAGGACTCGCAAAATTTATTATTTTAAATTTCATTTCGAGCTTATTTAAATATTTAATTGCCCATTTACTCCGAATATTATTTTCTAGTCTATTTCGACCTAATTACATGAGTTTATAGCTTCGTTATAATTTTAAAGTGACTCGTTTCAAAATTTAATTTTGGAAACTCGTTAAGTGAAAATAGCGAATACGCGATTGGAGTCAATAATCGATTCGAGAATATACTAAGTTTGGAAAATTAGAGACTTGCAGGATGGACTTAAAATAGGTAATTTTATGTTGAAGTACTTAAGTGATAGTTATTAGTACTATCGTTATAAGAAATTCTTGGAAGTTTCGCTTTATCGCGCTTAATTTGGAGATACGTGTTTTCACACGCGCGATTTAATTGAGAAACTTTAGACCCTCATTTTGGGACAATTAAGAGTGGACAATATTTATATGAATATGAGTGCATTAAAGGTTTAGTGCACTAGTGAAATAAACTCGAGAGGAATCGAGCACGAAGTGCCCGTGTACGCGCACTATCCTTAGTTGACTTTTGGAGCATTTTGGGCCACACATTATTAAGCTTCTCATGGGTGCATCACACTAGATCATAACCCTTCAATTCATCATCTAAAGTGGCGTACAACACTCTCATTTTCCTCTCCAAGACAGCCGGCCACCATCCCAAAGAAGAACAACTCAAGTTCTTCAATTTTCTTCACCTAAACTTGCTCCAAATCATCACCATTTCACTTCAAATTTCAACCACACTTAGCTCAACACTTGAAGATTACATCTAGCTAAGAAAAGGAGCTGCTGTCCGCGGTTTTTCTTGAGCCAAGGAGAGCCGAAATTTCTGTCTTGAACATCAAAGCGAGTGAGTGACGATCAACCCTTCAATTCTTGTTTTATGGGAGTAGCAGTGCACATTTAAACTCATGCATGCATATGGGTAGCTTGTTTATGATGAAAAATTATTGTATGGGCTCTATGAACTCCCACTTTGATTGGATGGACTGATTTGATGATTGATGATGAAATTAATAATGGTTTAGTGCTTAAATTAGTGGATTAATGTTGAATTGTGGGTAGAAAATCAAAGGCGGTGCTTGGACCAAAAGTGACCGTTTTACCCCTGCCTTGTTCGACCACTTTTGTGCAAAATTTTGAGATTCTAATGACTTGTTTATGTTGTTTACATGTTATATTAGTTTTGTAAAAAGGTTCATTGAAAAATAACTTGATTTGGTCACCCAAATGTTGGATTTACGAAAGCTTAGAAACTGGAAATTTATCCCGTATTCACCCAGGCAGTGTATTTGTTTCGGCTATATCTTTTTACTCCGATGTCGGAATCGAGTGCTGTTTGCGGCACTGGAAACTAGACATTCCCATCTTTCATTTGGTATAAAATTCAAGTTCTGGTTCCACTCGAGTGAGCCAAACCATTCGTTTAAAAATTGCTGTCCTGTTTCGTTTGTCACTAGGAGGCAGATTATGAACTGTGATTTGATGCTCACGTATGAGCTGGTTATGGACAGATTTTGAAAATGATTTCTTCTGAGAAAATATAGCCTTAAGAGTCTATTTTCTAACGCCACCAACCACGCTCAATTCTGATTTGAATTGAGTGATTTATGATCAAAATTCAAATCTGATTTTGTGAACGAAAACAGTGTTTTTGACAGATTTGAAACTGACTACGGTTTGGGACTTGTTATCCAAAGCTTCTTATTGTAAATCATCTATCGAATGTACCTTGAACATATTTTGGACATTTCCTACTGGAATGAACCATGTTGGAGATGTTCCTTGACCAAATGTTTGGAAACGGCAAAACGGAAGTTCAAAGGCAGCTTAGCCTTAGAATTTCTTGTGATTTCAACGATTTTGTTAACCCACTTTCTGTGCTTATTTTTCCATGAAATTTGGTAGAGGAACAACACTTATATGGTAGTATTATACTGCTAATTTTGGTGTTATTCCGAGGCCGTTTCATTGCTCAACTAAACTTCCAAAGTTCGTGACTTTGTTTAACAAGGAAATTTGGGTAACTTTGAGCTACCATATCTTGGTGCTTGAAACTTCAATTCTCATTCGGCTTGTTTTGTTTTAAATCTGGATTACAACTCTAATAGAGTTCCAAATTTTAGAGGCTAGCTCGAATTGTATGAATTTTTCCGAATTTTCAAACTTTGTCGAAAATCAACCCAAATCTGTCTTGACTTTCTAAAACAGCAACTTTGGACTAAATTTCGAATATTTTCCAATTAGAATCATGAAAAAGTGTCTTCTAAGAACTTTTAGTACTTTGGATGTAGTTTCCAATGGCACTAAGTTTTCCAATTTTGGATTTTTAGAGAATGAGATACGATTTTTCAAAGTATGGGTGACAAATCTGAAATTTCCGAACTTAAAGGAAATTGAGGGTTGCGAACTCTCTATTTTCCTTCGATATTGCTAAACCGTTTTACACTTGATTTCAAAGATGAAAATCAGATTTCGCTTGTTTTTTAAAACCCCGTTTTGAGCCTCGATTTACGAGTAATTAAGGCTCATTTTCGTGAAATTTTCTTAGATTATACAAGTGTGCAATCTTCCTCGATAATTAGGGGTTTGAAGCGATAGTGTGTAATAGATAATTACTATTTGCTCAGGTGCTCAAGAAGACCTTCAAGAGGATTTCGAGGGGAGCACCTAAAGACTCGTTTACGCACTTACTCCCTTTTTTCGATTGGTGAGTGTCAAGTGACTGAACTTGATGTTAAGTGGTTATCTGTTTCTTATCCGTTATGAAAATTTGAAATTTTAAGACGAGAGTGTACTTTACCGCACTCGTGCTCTTTCAAATGAAATTATATTCGAATTTTGCTATGTGAATTCATATCCGACTTGTACATGGCAATGTGGATGTGATTCGTATTTGTTTTGATTCGTATATGTGATCCGTATTTGTGATTCCTATTTGGAATCGTCGATTTGAGCGTTGCTCATAGACTTATATTCGTATTCGTATTTATATTCGTATTCGGGGGACGTCCAAACTCGTTGGTTAACTTTGCGAATCGAGCCAGCATGGGCTTGGTCAATAAGCTTAGCCAACCATGAGATATTCGTAGAGCATGATCTATTGGAGATATCTTGCTCGGCATTACTCGTGCAGTATTGCCATGATATACTTGAGTATTATCAAAAATTTGATGAGCGGGCCCGGTAAGGGGGTGTAACGTGACGGGATTCGAAAAAAGTGGTGTATCTACGAATTTGATACTTTTGTGGTTGACGGAGTGTCAACGTAAAATGTGATCAAGACTTCGACTCGACTACGTGGAATTTAGCTCCTGAGAGCTACAGTATCCTTGAATTGTTTCTGTTTATTTTTCCTATTCGAAATGTGAATTATTCGAACTTTATGACTTTACTTACTATGTAATTTGTGGCTACTTGGATTATGTGTTTGCATGTGTGTTTATTGGCCTCACTGAGTATTGGCTCATCCCATTAGTTTGTTTTCCTTAACAGGTTGGATTGGAAGATTTTGAAAAAGCCGACTAGATTATATTTTTGATTGGAATCTGGGTTGTAAATGTTTTGTCGACTTTTAATGGTTGTATTTTGGGACTTGATTTATCTTTTGTGAACATGATGTAAGGTTTGAATATTTAGTTAAGGAAGCGACTTTTCTTTATTATGACTTGTAGTATTTGGTATGTATCGTTAAGTTCGATTTGAATTGTCTTGAGTCCGGGCGAGAGTTGGGCAGGCGTCCCGCGGATACCCTTGGGTTTGCCCTTGGGAGAAGTGGGGGCGTCACATATTGTGTAGTCATGGTCTCTTTTGATTTTTGAGACGGTTGAATCTTTTGTTTGAGTTGGTGTGATATTAAGAATGGATATTTAGAACAGGTATTTTGTTTTTTTTTTTTGAAAAATTTATGTTTCAAACTGATTAGAGATATACTTAAGAGTGAATGTTCAGTTGTCCAATGGTAATGTTATCTCTAAAGTTAATGTGAGTGAATGAGTCCTGGCGAGAGTCAAGCTGGCGATCCGCTAGCTTCTAGGGTATGCCCTAGGAAAAGGTGGGATCGTCACAGTATGGCTCAAATAAAACGTTTCCAAATCATAAAGCAAAATAAGAAACCACATTTCAAATGAACATTTCCTTTATATACATAGCAAAATGAGGCACATAACAAGTTAGAACATACTGTACAAACCAAGGGACATAGAACAAAACAAGCACTATATACATCAACCTTAACACGTCAAATTCGAAAACAAAAATCGACGTGTCATCTCACTATGTCCCTAACCACCTCACGAAATCCCTCAAACCCTAAACTAGGGGTCTAGGTGGACGCCGACCCAACCGACTCCGCAGGTGCAGCCGGCTCTTTCTTTGGGTCCTCTTCGGGATCCTTCTCGGGGTCCTCTTCAGGATCCTCCTCGAGATCACCAAGGACCGCGTGCCCTTGACCTTCCTCGGCCAAGTTCTGCACCACATCCTCAACTAGGGCCCTACACTCTGTCAAAATGTGGTCGGTCCGATCTCTCACGTCTCTCACTACCTAAACAAGGCGACCATTAGCCGTCTGAGCCTGCTCTCTGAAGGCATTCGTCCGTTCCTGCTCCTCAAGAACCGAAACCTCAAGCTCTTGGATCCTGGCACCCTGAACTCGAAAGACCGCTTGCAGACGCTCTATCTCCGTCAGGCACTTACGATTGGCGCTACCCAATCGTCTCCTCTCATCGTCAACTGCAAGTACTACCCAATCGGGGTAGGAGTAAGTCTTCCAGCAGTCACAATATCGGATCTTCCGTGCTGGAGACCACCGACACACGAGCCCACCGGGACTCTCCTGGTAGGTAAGTACGCGACATATAGGCCCCTCAAGGTGCTCCTGACCGGTACGTACGGGCTGAGATGGCCCGGCACCCCCACTCGTATCTTTACCCGCCATACCCTACATTACAAGTAACAGTACAAGAATGAAAAAGTGAGACAAATAAAGCTAGGCGAAATGTGACAGCCCCACTTTACCCTAAGGCGAACCAAAGGGTTCAGCGGACTGCCTGCCCAGCTCTCGCCGGGACTCAGTCGATCACTTCAAGCAAACATCAGAAAACCCATAAAAGAACACAACAACGATCCAACTTAAAAGAAAATTTATATACAATAATATCTCAAAAGAAGTACAATCGTCAAATATACAGAGGTTCTCAAATCACCATACAATCAGCCCGTGCCAAACACTAGGGCGAGAACCATTACAAAAGAAAACTAAGAGCTAGACCCAACTAGTCTATACAGGCTCTCGTCCTTGCACGCCTTCCCCTGTTAAGGAAAACAAAACTAACGGGGTGAGCTATAAGCTCAGTGAGGTTCCGAACACATAGGCAGCCAAGAAGCTCAATACATTCATGACAGACAACCAATCATTCCAGATACAATTATAAGATAAAGCGATAAACACATTCATTAAAAGGATACGTGCTCACAAGGAGCCATTCGTTCATTCGTTCGTTCATTCATTCTCCTTTCATTCCCTTATCTCTCCAATCATTTGAAAATGCATTTTATATAAGTAAAACCCTCATTCATTCATTCGTTCATTCGTTCATTCATCCCCTTCCCTGACCGTTGGCCAGGCTCCACCAGACTTCAAGGTAATACTCGAGTATACCGAAACGTTCACCCAGGTCCCTAATCGCCCGACCGAGTCCGCTTCTGGCTCGAGACGACCGGTAACAAGGGGCAGTGGCTAGTTCAGCCAAAAGGCTTACATTCATGCACAATTAACATTGCAATCGTTCGATCATTGAAAATTTCACAATCATTTAGGCCGAGTGCGATAAAGTACACACTCGCCTAAAAAACTCATTTTAACAATCATTAAAACATTTAACATGTTATCAATCATTCATACCAGCCATATAGTCATGAAACATAACAAACAAGGAACACTCACCTATACACGCAAAATAACGTCCACTTCTCAATCACCAATGGAACCTAAAATTAAACAAAGAACACATTACAATCCATCTAGCATGATTTAGATGAAATCAAGAATTACCCGACTACTCGCGAGTAAACGTATAAAAATGACTTTTAAAGTGTAACGATGGCATTTGGATTCGTGGACGGGAATAACTAGGGTTCATAAACCAACCTTGAAACCAAACTCAAAAAGGTTATGCAATTTTCGGCAGAAAACACTTTAACCAACGACAAATCGAAATCCAATAAGGTAAGCTAAGAAGTATTGTTTCCGGAATCGTTTATGTAGCTCAAAATCAATAGACTATATGCCTTGAAGAAAATCATGAAAAGGTGGCAAAACTATCTCACGTTCACTCTTAAAACTTCACTTAAAAGTTATTCACTTGTGGTCAAGAGAACCCTAGGTCAACCTCTATATTTTGGTAAACAGTAAGTAAACGTTTGGAATTTCGAACCAAAGAGGTATTAGGTTTTAGAATGGTAAACTGATCATTTTATTTGCCAAGCGGAAATATATACAGGTTCAAATAGAAATTTAGACCTCGGCCACTTTTTGAAAGAGCCGGTAACATTTTCAACAAATACGTCCAATTTGTCACAAAATACATTCGCAAAATCACTTTAACTTGCTCACATTACAAGAAGATAGACGGACGGCATGTCCCTTGTGTTTACCTATTTTCCAGCCATTAATGGCTTCATTATTTTCCTCAAATCAGTCCCAATATTTCATACAGAATCATCTCATTTCCAAAAGCCATTCACTAAGCTTAAAGTCATATAAATACAAAAGCAAGCTAGAAATATTTCTGAAAATGGAATTAAGTTCTACAACATAAAAACAGTTTTGACATCATTATGCGGTTTTAGCACCATTGGCACTACGATTATCGGATGGAGGTACAAGACCCACCGTTTCGAAGATGAGAGATAGGGCTACAACATTGTAGAAGGTCACTCAGTCCATTTCATAGGGAAACTAGGTCAAAAATGCAGGATACTAAACCAGAATCTTAAAAACAGGTTCACAAACCGCATTCTGGTTTAAACATCATAAGTCAGGCTACCTAAGACCAAATCAGGTGATTCCAAAGCCATCCGAAAGCTAAGAGACAAGGTTACATTTCATCAGAAGACCTCAACACCCAATTCTGAAGCATTCCCAACCATATTAACCAATTACAGCCGCAACTATCAAATTCGGGTAAAACCAGGGCAGCAAGGGTTTTTCGACTTTTCTCATCCTACCCTACTCCGATTGACCTGAAATTTTGTAGGCAGATCCAAAATATCATTCCCTACAACTTTCATGTTTTAAGCGAAGGCCAATTCGGCCTCTATATATGAGCTACAAATTCGGGCAGAATGCACAATCATAAACCCTAACTTTTTTCATTTTCCTTCCAAACCAAAAATTTTCTGCAATTAACTACCATTCACCCACTAAGGCTTCATTTTATATCATTTCCAATCTTCATACATGGCAACATAGCAATAATCATATGAAAACAGAAAAATCATAATTAATGATAAAAGTTCACCATAAATCCATTAAACCCATGAAATCATTGACAATATAACATATATAACCACCACAAATCACTACTATACCATTATCAAAGCAAGAAAGATCTTTCTTAAACATCTTACCTCACAACAAGAAGACTAGCAATTAAAAGCTTCCCCTTCAAAATCACTCCACCCAAAAGCTTTAACCTTCCAAGAAGATCACTTGTACGGAGGGGTTTCAAAATCTATCGGTGAAATTTCAAGATTGAAGCAAAAATCAAAGATAAAGATTGAAGAGTTTTTCTCTCTTTGCTCTCAAAGCTCACGGTTGGACAGGGAAGAAATGAGATATTTTGGACCAAAAAAATGGGATAAGAATGAAAGAAACAGCCGGTCAAAGCCTCTGACCGGCTGTGACATGTCACAATCCGGCCAGAATCTGGCCGGATTTCCGGCCAGATTCTTGGCCGGATACGAGGCAGTGGCTAGCTCAATTTTTTTTTTCAAATCCCCTCAACAATCCGGCCAGAAATCCGGCCAAGAACTGGTCGGATTTCCGGCCGGATTCGGCCCTTCCACTTTTCACAAAATTTTTTCCTCTTTTCCGAATTCGATTGCCGCGCTCCACCGTACTTCCAACACATACACATATCTCACACATAAACACGCATAACAACAAGGCCTTCCTTTGATTCAAACGATTAATGAACACATTTTCACTTAAGAGGGGAAAATGAGAAGAAACAATAAACTAAGGAAATAAGCAAATTCTAGGGTTCTCACACTCTCCCCTCCTTAAAGAAATTTTCCCTCGAAATTTTTACCTTCATTAGCCTCAGGCGAGTCCGGAACCGTTCGGTTGTCTAATGCATATGCTTTGGCCGGTACACTTGTTCGGTTCCCTCTTTCTTTCGCCGGTTTTGATTTAATTCCATCCAGTGACTGAGTACTACCCTCACGTGGATGTCTCCTCGGACAATTGCTCACTTGATGCTCACTGCTTCCACAGATTAAACATTTACGCCCTTTTCGCCAACAAGCATCTTCAGTATGGTTGGCCTTTCCACAATAGCCACAAGTCAAGTGAGAAGCCATCTGTTGGCTTCCTTGAGAATTCTCCGCAGGTCCGATGTGGCTTCCCTTAGTAGACCTTTCATTTAACACCCCTAATGTCCATGGTGGGCGGGATAACTGGTTCGCCTTCTGCACTTTAGGGGGCGCCATTGTTTCACTAAACTCTTCCAACCCACTGCCTGACGCACCCCTTTTCCGAGCTTGGGAGGCCTTTATCTGGGCTTTTGCCTCCTCAATTCTTTGAGCTTTTTCAAGGACTTCCGTAAACGTATTTACTTGTGCCGCCGCTAATGCCTCCTGGATGTCCAAATTCAATCCCTGTATGAACCGTCTCACTCTTCTCGGTTCTGTGGCTACTAATTCAGAAGCAAACTTGGATAATTTGGTGAATTTCGTTTCATATTCAGCCACACTTAAGGTCCCCTGACGTAGTCCAATAAATTCGTCCTCCCTCCTTTCTTGGACTAAAGGTGGGAGGTACTTCTCGTTAAACTCTCTTAGAAAGTTCGTCCATGTCCACACGGTTTGTTCTCTTTCCCACTTCGCTCTAATCACGTTCCACCATGCTCGGGCCGGCCCTTCAAATTGAAACACCACAAAGGTCACTTGTCTTTGTTCAGTGTAGTTTAGGGCTGTGAAGATATTAACCATGGCCTCTACCCATTGTTCGGCCATGTTCGGATCGGACCCTCCAAGGAATTTCGGAGGATTAAACTTCTGAAACCTCTCTAGAGCCCGATCTTCTCCTATTTCAGGATTCTGGGGTTGATTTACAGGCATTTGGCCTTGTTGGTCCACCAACCTTGTCAAAATGTTAGCCATTTGTTGAATTGCCGTCGCCATTTGGTCCCCGGCCTCAACTCTAGGTTCTTGTTCTTGTGCGGCTGTTGTTGCCCTTTCCTCTCTTGGCTTTTGGGCTCGTTTATTCCCACGGCCGCGTCCACGTTCATGACTACGTCTTCCGTCCATATATATTGTTTTCCTTTCTCTCTCTTTTTTTTTTTCCAAAAGTAGTTTAATGAATAAATGCAATAAGGGGACTAAAGTAACAAAAATTGAGGCACCAAATACACAAGTAAACATATATGTACTTAGCACTCCACATATCACGAAAATAGATGACCAATTACACAAGTACATATCAAGTCAGGCAAATATTCATATGCTCAAATACACCAATTAACGTCATGTAATAAGAATATATGGGCGAATCAAACGAGGAGGTGATGTGTCGTCCCAGTCTCAGCTAAGGTAACCCCGTCCGGTCCCTCACGTCACTTGCTATTCAAACCAGATATCCCTTAACCCCTTGTACTCATTCCAGTCGAACAAAGCCTGTTCATGTTCCCACTATACAAGTTTCAAATACTTAGCACTACCTCAACTCTGGAGTACTCGGGTACGAGAATCCGAAATAAGATAATTCATCTCTCGAGCTGGCCAGTCCCAAGAGTAAACCATCTACAATCGGAATTCCTCCCTGACGTACCTATCTATGGTCCTCAAATATCACAAGACAATTTAAGGCCTATAACGTTCACATCTCAAAGCTTATGCTCGAACGAGCACTTAGTCCTTCATACTTATGCATCACTCAGTCCAGGCTCACTCCACGCAGAGACCACGCGAAGCAGGCTCTGATACCAACTGTGACAGCCCCACTTTACCCTAAGGCGAACCAAAGGGTTCAGCGGACTGCCTGCCCAGCTCTCGCCGGGACTCAGTCGATCACTTCAAGCAAACATCAGAAAACCCATAAAAGAACACAACAACGATCCAACTTAAAAGAAAATTTATATACAATAATATATCAAAAGAAGTACAATCGTCAAATATACAGAGGTTCTCAAATCACCATACAACCAGCCCGTGCCAAGCACTAGGGCGAGAACCATTACAAAAGAAAACTAAGAGCTAGACCCAGCTAGTCTATACAGGCTCTCGTCCTTGCACGCCTTCCCCTGTTAAGGAAAACAAAACTAACGGGGTGAGCTATAAGCTCAGTGAGGTTCCGAACACATAGGCAACCAAGAAGCTCAATACATTCATGACAGAAAAATCATTCCAGATACAATTATAAGATAAAGCGATAAACACGTTCAATAAAAGGATACGTGCTCACAAGGAGCCATTCGTTCATTCGTTCGTTCATTCATTCTCCTTTCATTCCCTTATCTCTCCAATCATTTGCAAATGCATTTTATATAAGTAAAACCCTCATTCATTCATTCGTTCATTCATTCATTCATCCCCTTCCCTGACCGTTGGCCAGGCTCCACCAGACTTCAAGGTAATACTCGAGTATACCGAAACGTTCACCCAGGTCCCTAATCGCCCGACCGAGTCCGCTTCTGGCTCGAGACGACCGGTAACAAGGGGCAGTGGCTAGTTCAGCCAAAAGGCTTACATTCATGCACAATTAACATTGCAATCGTTCGATCATTGAAAATTTCACAATCATTTAGGCCGAGTGCGATAAAGTACACACTCGCCTAAAAAACTCATTTTAACAATCATTAAAACATTTAACATGTTATCAATCATTCATACCAGCCATATAGTCATGAAACATAACAAACAAGGAACACTCACCTATACACGCAAAATAACGTCCACTTCTCAATCACCAATGGAACCTAAAATTAAACAAAGAACACATTACAATCCATCTAGCATGATTTAGATGAAATCAAGAATTACCCGACTACTCGCGAGTAAACGTATAAAAATGACTTTTAAAGTGTAACGATGGCATTTGGATTCGTGGACGGGAATAACTAGGGTTCATAAACCAACCTTGAAACCAAACTCAAAAAGGTTATGCAATTTTCGGCAGAAAACACTTTAACCAACGACAAATCGAAATCCACTAAGGTAAGCTAAGAAGTATTGTTTCCGGAATCGTTTATGTAGCTCAAAATCAATAGACTATATGCCTTGAAGAAAATCATGAAAATGTGGCAAAACTATCTCACGTTCACTCTTAAAACTTCACTTAAAAGTTATTCACTTGTGGTCAAGAGAACCCTAGGTCAACCTCTATATTTTGGTAAACAGTAAGTAAACGTTTGGAATTTCGAACCAAAGAGGTATTAGGTTTTAGCATGGTAAACTGATCATTTTATTTGCCAAGCGGAAATATATACAGGTTCAAATAGAAATTTAGCCCTCGGCCACTTTTTGAAAGAGCCGGTAACATTTTCAATAAATACGTCCAATTTGTCACAAAATACATTCGCAAAATCACTTTAACTTGCTCACATTACAAGAAGATAGACGGACGGCATGTCCCTTGTGTTTACCTATTTTCCAGCCATTAATGGCTTCATTATTTTCCTCAAATCAGTCCCAACATTTCATACAGAATCATCTCATTTCCAAAAGCCATTCACTAAGCTTAAAGTCATATAAATACAAAAGCAAGCTAGAAATATTTCCGAAAATGGAATTAAGTTCTACATCATAAAAACAGTTTTGACATCATTATGCGGTTTTAGTACCATTGGCACTACGATTATCGGATGGAGGTACAAGACCCACCGTTTCGAAGATGAGAGATAGGGCTACAACATTGTAGAAGGTCACTCAGTCCATTTCATAGGGAAACTAGGTCAAAAATGCAGGATACTAAACCAGAATCGTAAAAACAGGTTCACAAACCGCATTCTGGTTTAAACATCATAAGTCAGGCTACCTAAGACCAAATCAGGTGATTCCAAAGCCATCCGAAAGCTAAGAGACAAGGTTACATTTCATCAGAAGACCTCAACACCCAATTCTGAAGCATTCCCAACCATATTAACCAATTACAGCCGCAACTATCAAATTCGGGTAAAACCAGGGCAGCAAGGGTTTTTCGACTTTTCTCATCCTACCCTACTCCGATTGACCTGAAATTTTGTAGGCAGATCCAAAATATCATTCCCTACAACTTTCATGTTTTAAGCGAAGGCCAATTCGGCCTCTATATATGAGCTACAAATTCGGGCAGAATGCACAATCATAAACCCTAACTTTTTTCATTTTCCTTCCAAACCAAAAATTTTCTGCAATTAACTACCATTCACCCACTAAGGCTTCATTTTATATCATTTCCAATCTTCATACATGGCAACATAGCAATAATCATATGAAAACAGAAAAATCATAATTAATGATAAAAGTTCACCATAAATCCATTAAACCCATGAAATCATTGACAATATAACATATATAACCACCACAAATCACTACTATACCATTATCAAAGCAAGAAAGATCTTTCTTAAACATCTTACCTCACAACAAGAAGACTAGCAATTAAAAGCTTCCCCTTCAAAATCACTCCACCCAAAAGCTTTAACCTTCCAAGAAGATCACTTGTACGGAGGGGTTTCAAAATCTATCGGTGAAATTTCAAGATTGAAGCAAAAATCAAAGATAAAGATTGAAGAGTTTTTCTCTCTTTGCTCTCAAAGCTCACGGTTGGACAGGGAAGAAATGAGATATTTTGGACCAAAAAAATGGGATAAGAATGAAAGAAACAGCCGGTCAAAGCCTCTGACCGGCTGTGACACGTCACAATCCGGCCAGATTCTTGGCCGGATACGAGGCAGTGGCTAGCTCAATTTTTTTTTTCAAATCCCCTCAACAATCCGGCAGGAAATCCGGCCGGATTCGGCCCTTCCACTTTTCACAAATTTTTTTTCCTCTTTTCTGAATTCGATTGCCGCGCTCCACCGTACTTCCAACACATGCACATATACACATATCTCACACATAAACACGCATAACAACAAGGCCTTCCTTTGATTCAAACGATTAATGAACACATTTTCACTTAAGAGGGGAAAATGAGAAGAAACAATAAACTAAGGAAATAAGCAAATTCTAGGGTTCTCACACGAAACACCTATTCTCGAGTGTGAAACTCGAGACTATGATAATCAAACTATAACCAAACAATATCTGGTATAAATCACTCAATCTACCCAAATTACTTCAAACCTAGGCTCTGATACCACCTGTGATGACCCCACCTTCTCCTAGGGCATACCTCAGGGTTTAGCGGACCGCTTGCCCAAGTCTCGTCAGGACTCACTCACTATTTCGGATATTATAATTCGCAACTTCTTAACGTAAAGAAAATAACAGTTGTCAAATTTGAACATACAAATACATTCATTCCTGTCTCAAACTTCCATACAATCCCAAATACATCAAAAGATTGAAATTCTAAATACATTCAACCTTAATCGAGCGATTAGTGTGAGTACAATTATAAAATTCTCAAAAACTAGACTACGCTAACCTGTACAAGTCTCACGCCTCGCTCGTACCCCTTATAAGGAAAACAAAATTAATAGAGTGAGTTAAAGTTCAGTGAGGTCCCAAATAGCAAGTTGACCAGTAAGTACAAGTGAAAATATCATAATATTAAAGTAGCGAGCATTAACAAATCAAGAAAATGAGCAATAACACTTCGGATGACCAAACATTAAATATTCAGCATTTCATGTAAAATGATACAGTTACTATTGTAAACTGGCTCCACCATAGCTTGATCATATAGTAGTTGACATTCTGTCAACTTTCAAGTAAGGTAACTAGTCCAGTAGTACTCCACTTAACTCCAATCTCCGTCGACCAACCAAACTCCTTACTGGGCCTGCACTCCAAGACAAATACTGGTGGTAATACTCGAGTATACCGATTAGTCGATGTAAGAATCAAAGACAACCTAAGAGGGGGGGTGAATTAGGTTATCTAAAAACTAGCCAAAATATGAGTCACTTTTTCTAGAACTTGCTTTCTTTTTCTAAAGGACCTCACAAAGAAACAATCAATGGACTAGCACAAGTGATTGTGAGTAGAAGAAATAAACAATATATATATTGCAAGATAGTAAGTAAAGGGATAGAATGGCAGACCATGATTCAAACTTGACTTAAGTTTGAATATCACTTTATATACCAAATTTCTTCAAGTTGATCAACTTACAACTAATCTCTTGTGTACAAAGGAAGGATCACTTCCTCCTTGCCTCAAGTCTCACTTGATCAAGCAAAGAAGTTTTACAATCACTCAGATAACCCTCACAAAGCTACACTATTGAAGAAACTGAATCACACTTGAAAAGCTAAATGAAGATTACATAACTAAGAGTACAAATCTTCTTTTTAGAGTATTCTTACACTTGAATCACTCAAGATCTGATGTAGACTTAATGTGCAAAGTTATTTTGAAGAAGTTGACTATTTTCTATTTATAAGAGACCAAAAAATTCTTCAATTAATGTTGTCAACGGATAGAAGGCAGCTCAAGAGTCAACTAGCTGTTGGTGGTGTCGGACGTCCGGTACTCTGATTTTCTACGTCCGAACGAAGACAGTGAGTTCAAGACATTTTCTTGAAATTCTTAGGACGTCCGGTCCTTCCACAATGTATGTCTGAAGGTAGGATGTAAACTTGCAAATCCTTCTTTATTTCTTTCGGACGTCCGGTGCTCTCAGTGTATTGTGTCCGAAGTACCGCAACGAGGTCAGTGATCATAGAAGACTTGATTTATTGTCTTCGGATATCCGAGTGTGAGTTCTTCAAGCGTCCGAAGCTACTCAATGGTTATCGGCCGACCGATATGGTCCTTTTGTGCGTCCGACAGTTATTTCAGCAATATGTCAATCTTTGATCCTATTTTGGCTTCAAGTCTTTGACCTTGTTTTTGTTTCAATTCCTGAAACAATCTCTTCAAAGAATATTAATAATATCCAGTTGTTTTGTAATCATCAAAAGTTATGGACTGAGATATACAATCTCCCCTTTTTTGATGATGACAAAACATTGGATGGAACAAAAGAAATTTAGAATATTGATTGTAGCTCCCCCTTGTATAATGCGAGAGTATCCACAACTCCCCCTCAAACCGACTCCCCCTCACTTATAGATTCCATGTCAAAAGTATTCGCAACTCCCCCTCACTTATAAGTTCCATAACCATTTTCTCCCCCTTTTTGTCATCATAAAACATCCATATGATCAATATTTGTACCAAATAAATTTGTCAACATTCAATAGGAATTATCAATCAGACGAGATATAACCAACAAAAATCCAAAATCAGTATCCAGTATCAGCATCCATCCAGAATCAGCAAAATCCAAACAGGCAGTAATCAGCAAAAAACCAACCGAAATTATTCATAGCAAAGGATAAAGACATCCATTCATAGAAGAAACATCATAAAAAAAAGAAACATCAGTTAACAGAATAGCATCAGTTTTACAGACCAATAGAGGAATATGATCCTTAATACATAACATACTAAAGGATTTTCAGTGCAAAAGATGAACTATTGTTCTAATGATGAAGTGCAGTGTCCTAGCAGTTCCTAGATGGTGATTTTAGACGATCCAGGCCTTCTCCTGGTTAGACGAAATTGCTCAGGATCCACATGGTCTTCTTCCTTAGTTTCTTCAACATCTTCTTCAGTTTCCTCCTCAGTTATTGGAGCCTTGTCTTTATCTTTGGGCTGAGAGCTGGAAGCATGTGCTTCTGGAGTGACTTCAGTACCAGGAGTATGCTCTGTGGGTTGAGATCTTGGCTCTTTTTGATGAGCATTTTCATTGAATTCAGGGATTGGAGGCACAAGGAGATTCTTTTTTTCAATAAAAATAGACTGCTGGGCGGGGGACATGGTCATCATGAGACCATCTTCAATGAGCAGAACATGCTGTTTGAGGTCCTCAAGCAAGGAGATGACCTCAGAATTGGAAGATTGTGACTTACTGGCTGATTTTCTAGGGTGGATGGTGAATGGAGGGATATACATGGATTGATCACGAGGAGTCCTAGGAGAGACAGGGGTTTCGTGAAGGTTCTTTCTCCTAATTTCTGCAACTGTCTCCTTATAACACCAATGGCCCTAAAAAAATTTTAGATTCTTCCTTTCAAAATATGCTTGTGAAAAAACTGTTGAGGCACTATCTTTGGGAGATTTTCCAGTAAAAGGGATTTTAAAATGGGCAAAGATAGGAGTCAGAAATTTTCCATAAGAGAGCTTCCTACGACTATTAGTGCTAATTTTGAGCAGAAATTTGCACATCACAAACCCAAAGTCAATTCTGATTTTTTCAACAAAACAGTGAAATAGATAAAGTTTCTTTTTGTTTGCATCAGTTCTGTGGCCATCAGTGGGCACCAACAGGTTTGAAATGATGGTAAAAGTGATCAAGTTCTGAGGGCTAAGATATTCTAATCTTGCCTCAGCAGGAGTGTTGAAATGCGATCGAAAATAGGTCATGAGTTTAGCAATGTAAAAATTATGATAAGTGGAAGGATATTCCTCATATGAAAAGAAATTTGCAACTTTTCCTTTAAAACCATTTTCAATACTTGTTTTCAGAATAGAGTTCACAATGTCAGGAGTTAGTGTGATGTCTATAGAGTTGACTCTAGAGATGAGTTCTGTGTGTGAATTACCCTTTCTAAGATTTGCAAAGAATTGATGAAGCATATCAGGGTAAAAAGTATTGGGGATGGACAGAAGATGAACCCATTTTTGGAACTCAAAAAGCTTAATGATAGGTTCAAGGTCAAGCTTACGAAATTCAAAAGGGGAAATGGTCCTTTGAGTGATGAATCCCTTTTGTGAGACCAACTCAAATCTGTCTCTGGCCACATCATCAATGAATTTTGGCAGAGGAGTAGGTTCCTTGGCAGGCTGAGTCTCGGTTCCTTTGCAGAACGTTTCCTTTTTGCAGTTTGCTTGGCAGACGACTCAATATTCTGAACCTCAGACCTTGTCCATGGAGATTTTCTGGTAGATGGTTCAGGGGTGTGCTGATCCTCAGCAATTTTCTCTGCATTAGATTGAACAGAGCTTCTCTTTTGGGCAGATCTTTTTCTTCTCCCAGGTGATTTCGTGACAGTTACTTCAGCATGGGTGGGCTTTTCCATTTCTTCTTCATTCCTACTTACTGGATTTTCTTCAGAGTGATGCTCTTCCATCTGCTCATCAGATGGCTCAACGGTTAGAGCATCTCGTTTCCTTTGAGCAGTTTGCTTCACCTTTCCACCTCGATTTGCAGATTTCTTTTTGGATGCTTTGGTGAAGGGTTCCACAATTTCAATATCCTCATCCCTAAGTCTAAAAGAGTGTCCGACCCCCGCAGAACCACCTGTAAATCTAACCATAATGTAATGTAGTTGGATGTTGATGTAGGGGGTGGTGTAGAGCGTATGAGAAAGATGAAGAATGCAATATGAACTAATGTTGATGTACGAACCAACCACAAGGAGTAAGTTTTGAGAGCTTAGGGCTTCGGATGTGAATTGGGAATTATGAGGTAGTTGGAAGTTGGAAGAGGTTATTATGTCCAGATAACGGGCAATAGAAGTGTAATGGTGTCGATTGAATCAATTTCTTGGAACTTGATTAGAGGAGAGAGTAATTTGAAATTTGAATTTTGAGAGAAAACTGAAGGGTTGCGTCCGAGACTAAGAAAGTGAATGAACTTAATGAAGTAGGTTATTTCTTTATATGAAGCAATTTTTGAGAACGAAGTGACGCGTCCGACGCAACCGTCTGAACCAGAATTTTTCTGGAAAATGGATGAAGAACACTGTTGGACGTCCATTCTAATCCATCGGACGTATTGTTCTGAAACGCCCAGTTTCTGAAATGCCCAGTTTTGTTCTGAAAATTTAAAGAGTGACCAAAGAGAAAATTTAAAGAATGACCAAAGAGAATATTTAAAGAATTTTTTCTGAAACGCCCAGTTTTGTTCTCAGATGCACAAATTGATCCAGTGGAAGGGCTTTGGTGAGGATATCAGCAATTTGATCTTTAGAACAAACATATTGAACACAAATTTCACCATTGTGGACAAGATCGCGAATGAAGTGATGCTTAATGTCTATGTGCTTGGTCCTAGAATGTTGAATGGGATTTTTTGACAAATTGATGGCACTAGTGTTGTCACAAAACATAGGCACACAATTATATACTAAACCAAAATCATTCAATGTGTTTTTCATCCACAACAATTGAGCACAGCAAACACCAGCAGCAACATATTCTGCTTCGGTTGTAGACAATGAAATAGCATTTTGTTTCTTGCTGAACCAGGATACTAAGCAATTTCCAAGGAAATTACATATACCAGTTGTACTTTTTCTATCTACTCTATAGCCACCAAAATCAGTATCAGAGAATCCACACAAGGGAAGTTCATGACACTTAGGATACCAAAGGCCAAAATTCAAAGTTCCTTTTAAATATCTAAAGATTTTTTTTACTGCATTTAAGTGTGATTCCTTTGGACAAGACTGAAAACGAGCACACAAGCACACAACAAACATGATATCAGGCCTACTAGCTGTTAAGTAAAGCAAGCTACCAATCATACCTCTATACTTTTTTTCATCAACTTTTGTACCTTCTTCATCTTTGTCAAGCTTGGTAGATGTGCACATGGGTATTCCAACTTGCTTTGAATCCTCCATTCCAAATCTTTTTAGCAGTTCCTTGGTGTATTTGGTTTGATTGATGAATGTTCCATCTTGGATTTGTGTCACTTGGAGTCCAAGGAAGAAATTTAATTCTCCCATCATGCTCATTTCAAACTCTTTTTGCATGATTTCGGAAAAGTCCTTGCACAAGCTCTCATTAGTAGCACCAAATATAATATCATCCACATATATTTGTACAATTAGAAGATCACGTGAACTTTGTTTAGTGAAAAGAGTAGTATCCACTATACCTCTTTTGAAGCCATTTTCAATTAAAAAATCACTCAAATGTTCATACCATGCTCTTGGAGCTTGTTTTAACCCATATAAAGCTTTTGAGAGTTTAAAAACATGATTTGGATAAATTTCATTTTCAAAGCCAGGAGGTTGATCAACATAAATTTCTTGATCTATAAAACCATTTAAGAAAGCACTTTTAACATCCATTTGAAATAATTTAAAATTCTTGAAACATGCAAAAGCCAAAAACATTCTAATAGATTCTAACCTAGCTACGGGTGCAACGGATTCATCAAAATCTATTCCTTCTTCTTGAGTATATCCCTTAACTACCAATCTGGCCTTATTTCTAACTACCTCTCTTTTGTCATTCATTTTGTTTCTAAATGCCCACTTAGTGCCAATGATAGGATGATCTTATGGTTTAACTACTAATATCCAAACCTTGTTTCTTTCAGAATGATTTAACTCCTCTTCCATGGCTAAAATCCAGTTCTCATCTTTCAAAGTATCAACAACATTTTTGGGCTCAAAATGTGAGACCAATGCAAAATTATCTATTAGTTGTCTAGAAGAGGAACGTGTTCTGACCTTTTCGGATGGATCACCAATGATAAGTTCCTTAGGATGATTTTGGAAAAATTTCCAGGCTCTTGGAAGATCATTAGGAATGGTAGTGTCTCTGTCATTGTCTTCCCTAGCTGGACTGTCTTGATTTTCACCTTCATTTGAATCATTTTTTGATGAAGTTGTGCCTTGGTTACTGATTGTTAGCTTCTTCAGTTCTTCTTGAACACCTGCATCATCATTTTCACCACAACTCATGGAAATGTCACCATTAGATTCATCGAAAGTGATATGTATAACTTCCTCTATAACCAGAGTTCTACGGTTATAAACTCTAAAGCCTATCTTATTTTCACAGTATCCCAAGAAGATGCTCCTTGATGTTTAGAATGAAACATTTGCAACCAAAGACTTTAAAATAACCAACAACAGGCTTTTTATCAAACAACAGTTCATACGAAGTTTTATTCAAGATTGGTCTTAAAAGAACTCTGTTCATGGTATAGCAGGCAGTGTTTATAGGTTCAGCCCAAAAGTACTTTGGTAAATTGCATTCACTGAGCATGGTTCTAGCAGCCTCTTGAAGAGTTCTATTTTTCTTTTCAACCACTCCATTTTGCTGGGGAACTCTAGCAATAGAAAACTCATGTGTAATACCATTATTGTCACAAAATTCTGGAAAGCCACAAAAATGAAATTATTTGCCGTTGTCACTTCGGATTTTTATGATTTTCACACCAATCAGATTCTGAACCTTAGCAAACAGAGAAATAAAATTTTTGAAGACATCATCTTTATGTGCAAGAAACATCACCCAAGTGTATCTAAAATAGTCATCAACAACAACGAAACAAAATTTTTTGCCACCTAGGCTTGTGGTTTGGGTAGGACCAAAAAGATCAAGATATAAGAGTTCTAAGGGCTTTGTAGTAGAAATACATTTCTTGGGTTTGAAAGATACCTTGACTTGTTTTCCAAATTGGCAAGCATCACAGATACGGTCTTTACTAAAGTTGAGTTTTGGAAGCCCTCTAACCAGTTCCTTTTTGGAATCTCTTTTAGCAAATCCATATTGAAATGACAAAGTCTTCTGTGCCACAACCAGGGATCCTCATTTGCTACTTTGAGACAACTGAGGCTTGAAGAATCAACTTTTTCAAGAATAACTATATAAATGTCATTAACTCTTTTTCCTTTAAAAACAATGTTGAATATTGAGTCAAGAACAAGGCATTCATGTTTTTTAAATAACACAAACAGGTTCCTATCACATAATTGGCTAACACTAAGCAAATTATAGCTCAAATTATCAACTAAAAGGACATTATGAACAAAAGTTTGACCATTCTTACCAACATCACCAATTCCAACAATTTTGGCTTTATTATCATCTCCAAAAGTTACCTTTTCACTTGCTTTTGGCTTGAGCTTGATGAACTGTGATGCATCACTGGTTATATGTCTTGAGCATCCACTATCTATGAACCATTTTGATTCTTTAACAATGTTTACCAAGTTCACCTATACAAAAATCCACAGGATAATATTTGGTACCCATTACTTTTTGGGTCCTTGAGAGTTAGCATTATGTCTAACCATCCACATACATCTCATACCATTTCTCATGTTTCTCTTAACATGACAGTTGTTATTCATGTGACCAAATTGACAACAAAATCTGCATATAGTTGATGGATCATTCAAATGAACTGGTTTAACAAAACTGACTTGACATCTCCTATAGATGGTAAAATCATTTGCATGATAATTTAACTTATTCTGATGAGTGCTAGAGTAAGATTTTTGAACATTCCTTTGAAAGTAATTCTGTTTCTGATATTGAAGCCACTGGCTAAGATCATTCATTCTTCTTTTCAAACAATTTTGTTCACTTTTGAGTATGTCACAGACATTTGTTTTTCTGTCAAGTTTAGCATGCAAATCTAATTCAATCCTTTTCAGATTCTCATTTTCACTTTTCAAGTGTTTGTTTTGTCAATAAAGATTTGCATTGTCTTGAATTAAAAAATTGATCTTCTGTTTTAGTTCCTTGTTTCTGACATAGGATTCTTTCAAATTGTTATGCATCTTTTCTAAAAATGAATTAACATCATCATCAGATTCACTGTCACTATCAGTTAGAGAGTTACACGTAGTTACCTCTTCATCACCAATGGCCATGAAGGCCACTTGGGCAGATTCCTCTTCTTCTTCGACTTCACCTTCTGAATTGCAGTCATTCCAGGTGATCTGAAAATTATTGAACCTTGGTTTTCGTTCAACCTTGCTCTCCTTCTTCCTTTTCATTGGACACTCATTTGCATAATGTCCAGATTGGCCGCATTCAAAGCACCTATCAATTTATTTTTTGTTAAACTCTAGTTTCCCTTTATTTCGCAAGTTGTTGGACTGATTCGGGAAAGAATTGCTTGGACCACCTTTTCTGAATCTCCTCTTGTTGAGTATTCTTTTGAAACCTCTTGTGATGAGTGCGATGTCACTGTCATCACCTTCCATGTCTTCTCCATCCAGAGAGACCTCATCATCTTCATCTTGTGAAGCTTTCAAAGCAATACTCCTCCTTATCTTTGTGTCTTCTTCTACCTGCACCTTGGATTTGAGTTTCAGCTCATAAGAGCTTAGAGAGTTAATAAGAGATTCAATAGGTAGGATATTTAGATCTTTAGCTTCCTCTATGGCAGTCACTTTACTCTCCCAATCCTTTGATAAGGCATTCAGAATTTTTCTGTTTTTCTCACCTAGAGAGTAGTTCTTCTCAAGCACTTCTAAATCCTTGATAAGATCATTGAATCTGCAGTACATCTTGTCAATATTTTCATGAGGTTCCATCATAAAGGATTCATACTTAGTGACCAGGATGGACTTCTTTTGTTCTCTCACATTCTCGCTTCCTTCATGGATTTCTCTAAATTTATCCGAAATTTCTTTTGCAGATCTGCGGCCTTTGACTCTAATGGACTCATTTGAATCTAGAGCACTATATAATACATTCATAGCCTTGACATTTAGAGTAAGATGAGTTCTATCTTCAGCAGTCAACTCACTTCTTGTTTTTGGTCTCGGCCTATGAGTATTATCATCAATAATAGAGGCATCATATGGACCCTCATTAACAATAAACCATAACTCAATAGCAATAGAGTGTAAGAAAATGATCATCCTCTCCTTCCAACTCACATAGTTTGACCCATTAAACATTGGAGGTCTAGTGACAGATTGTCCCTCAAAGAACATGGCATTGTTGGTCGTCATTTTTACTCTCAAGCCGATTGAGCTTAATCTCTAGGAGACTAAGCTCTGATACCAATTATAAGGATCAAAAACAACCTAAGAGGGGGGGGGTGAATTAGGTTATCTAAAAACTAGCCAAAATATGAGTCACTTTTTCTAGAACTTGCTTTCTTTTTCTAAAGGACCTCACAAAGAAACAATCAATGGACTAGCACAAGTGATTGTGAGTAGAAGAAATAAACAATATATATATTGCAAGATAGTAAGTAAAGGGATAGAATGGCAGACCAAGATTCAAACTTGACTTAAGTTTGAATATCACTTTATATACCAAGCTTCTTCAAATTGATCAACTAACAACCAATCTCTTGTGTACAAAGGAAGGATCACTTCCTCCTTGCCTCAAGTCTCACTTGATCAAGCAAGGAAGTTTTACAATCACTCAGATAACCCTCACAAAGCTACACTATTGAAGAAACTGAATCACACTTGAAAAGCTAAATGAAGATTACACAACTAAGAGTACAAATCTTTTTTTTTGGAGTATTCTTACACTTGAATCACTCAAGATCTGATGTAGACTTAATGTACAAAGTTATTTTGAAAAAGTTGACTATTTTCTATTTATAAGAGACCAAAAAATTCTTCAATTAATGCTGTCAACGGATAGAAGGCAGCTGAAGAGTCAACTAGCCGTTGGTGGTGTCGGACGTCCGGTACTCTAATTTTTTGCGTCTGAACGAAGACAGTGAGTTCAAAACATTTTCTTGAAATTCTTAGGACGTCCGATCCTTCCACAATGTACGTCCGAAGGTAGGATGTAAACTTGCAAATCCTTCTTTATTTCTTCCGGACGTCCGGTGCTCTCAGTGTATTGCGTCTGAAGTACCGTAACGTTTGTCGGACGTCTGGTACGGAGGTATTGTGTGTCCGATCGAGGTCAGTGATCATAGAAAACTTGATTTATTGTCTTCGGATGTTCGAGTGTGAGTTCTTCAAGCGTCCGAAGCTACTCAATGGTTGTCGGCCGACCGATATGGTCCTTTTGTGCATCCAACAGTTATTTCAGCAATATGTCAATCTTTGATCCTGTTTTGGCTTCAAGTCTTTGACCTTGTTTATGTTCCAATTCCTGAAACAATCTCTTCAAAGAATATTAATAATATCCAATTGTTTTGTAATCATCAAAAGTTATGGACTGAGATATACAGTCGAGGAGATAACACTCCACTCGACAAAACTAATGACCCAGGGTTCATTATCGAATCGACCAAACCCTTGCCGGCTCGACTCGACTAACTAGCCACATGGTTTCCAGAATTTCCGACAAGATACGAATCATATGCATGTACATCAATTCACTTTCAATCAATGAATAAGAATATAGCACATTAGAGCATGTGCGATAAAGTACACCCTTGCTCGATCAAATCAATCACATATCATTCGATCACATTGGTCAAATATTGGAAACAAGTATCAAATTCAATCAGGTATTTGGAAGCACTCACCAAAGATTTAGTGCTTCTTTGGATCACGTTCAGGTATTACTCCTAGTTTGGAGTCCAAATCTGTGATAAAACATCGTTTAAGAGCTTTGAAATCAACTAAGGTTCAAATCTTACGCGTTTCGTTTAATGAAGACAAGTAATTGAAACTCATTTGAGAAATATTCGTAAAACTCATACTCGCTTTTAAAACTTTGAAACTTTAAAGCGATTAAACTGTGAAATCTCCATTTGAGTCGAAGAGACGAGGAAAACGTATTTCTATTAGTCGTTACTTTCATTTTTTCAGGGGTACAAGTTTCGGCCAAATTCCAACTTGTATATCTCTACGAAAGTAAACTCGAATACCCTAGACACATCAAGTTCAATTCAACCTCAATTCTTCGCTCGAATCACAAGTATACACTCCTAGTCCTTGAGTCAAAATTTGGGCGGCATGCCCCTTGTATTTAGCTAGTTTCCAACCATTAATGGCTTTATTGTTTTCCTCAAATCAACCCCAAAGTCACACACAAGCAATGTTACCACAATAGCCCTTCAATTAGGCTTAATGTCATTCAACTACAAAACAATACTAGTAATGCGACCGGAAACCAAGTTTAAGGACACACAACAAAACAGCAGGTTTGACGTCTCTTGGCGTTTCGATCACAACAGAAGTTACGCCTATCGGTTTGGGGTAGACTTTATACCATTTCGAAGCTAAGATAGAGAACTACAAGTCTTATGAAGACATCGACAGCCATTTCATTCATTTTCAAGGTCAAAAGGTGCAATCTCAGAGAAAACAGAAAACTGTCCGCGAAACAGTGCGTTTGGCAGTTAGGGGTAATTTTGTCATTTCATATGTTACAGTACTTAGATTGAGTTGAAATTTTACAGGAAGATATATAACTCTATTCCCTACAACTTTCATGTTTTGACCTAGGCCTGATTCGGTCTCTAACATGAACGAATTAAACAGGTCAGAACAGAACAGATTGGTTTCAACTTTCTGGAATTTGAACTTTTACTCTAGAAATTCATATCTAACAAGTACTCTGTCATCAAAACCATCAATTACTAGGTCAATAACATCATTTAATAGGTAGATAACCATAATCAAGACTGAACATGTAAACCCTAGCTAAACATTCCACCATATCATGCACAACTCACTAATTAACCATCATAACCCAAGATTAAGAGTTTCTATCCAAATTTAGCAAGATTAAGAAGAGAAAAAGGAAAGACAGCCATGGTACCTTCCCAAAAAGTGCTTGTAGGTGAGAACCACAGCTCTTTCTTCCATAACTTTTACCACACAAAGCTTCCTAAGTACTAAAATGAAAGTTTAATCGGTTTGGATTGGGTGATTTCTCTCAAATGAAGATGATTCAAGGTGAAAGTTGGAGTTTGCTCACTTGGTTTTCCTCTCCCTTAAGCTCGGCTGGAATGTGCAGAAATGAAGAGGAAATGAAGTGAATTTGGTGATAAAAATGAAGGAAATTGGTTGGTCAAACAACCCTTGGATGTTTGCCACTTGTCACCTCAAGATTACATCTTTAATTTTTCTTCTTTTTCCTTTCTTTTTGGTCAATAATTTTGGCTCTCTCAAGGATAATTAAGGGCTGATATTTATGAAATAATAACAAGAGGATTAAAGTAATAAAGTGGTGGTCAAGTGGTGTATTAAATCGGTAGCGAACGGTACCCGTCGGTTCAAATCGATTTTCCTTAAATTGCGTGTACTAGGGTTTTAATTTATGATTTACTAACTTATTATTATCACTTCTAATCACACACTTTCTCTTATTTCAAAGTCACTCTTAACCGCCAAATTTGGTACACACTCCGTACCCAGTAATCACACTACCAAAAGACGTAAAAACCCTAATTTACCTTAACGATGAAAGTAAAGGGAAAACCCTTGGTTCTATGATTAATTATAACTATTGAGGAAGTGAATTAGTAGTAAGGTTATTATAAAGGAATAAATTCCAAATAAAACGAAATTATAAGAAAAATATGAGGTATTTTACAAGTCCTCACAGAATACATTTTCGTTACTTTACTTTATTACCTTAATTTCTTAGATATTTTTATAAATGAGTCAAGTTTTTAAATCATTTTTCTTGTATAAGTTGGTTCATGTTAAGTTTGAATTGCATTATGGACGTGGGACCCGCTAATGCGATAAGTGCGATAAATTTTTGACGACTAGGTGGAGTTTTGCATAAAAGGGATATTATTTTATAAGGTGTTAAGGGATAATTAGAGGATAGCTAGATAGTTTAGCCATTGGAAGACAACAAGATGAGGATTAATCTTGGCTAAACACTTGTCACAAAATTCTTGGATTTTGACCTTGACCAAAGACTTTCTTACCTCTTTAATAAAAACCAAATTTGACCAAAATTCCTTCCATCTTTCCTTGGCCTTGGCCGAACCTTGGAGAGCAAAGAAAGGAGAGAAAATTTCTTCTACAACTTCAAAAAATTGCTTGAATCTTGAGTTTAGCCAACCATCTTGCTAACTACTCCACAAAAGTTGATCATTAAGGAAGATTAAAGGCTTGAGTGGAGAGATTTTGGAGGAAGAAGCATTAAGTTTCCATCTTTCTTGGGGGTTTTAAGGTATTTATGGCAAGAAACTTCTCTTTACTTCTAATACTTGCATACTAGTGATTTAGAGTTGAATATTGGTAGTTTTATGAGAAATTTCATGGTTTGAAGTAGAGATTTGGAAATTTTCAGCTTTTATGGTGCAATTTCAGCCCTTATATGATGCTTAAGGTTGGCCATGATTCAATAGCTGTTCCATGTGTAATATTTAGCTTTTATATGTTAGTTTGGCTTGCTTTAGCAAAATTCCAGCTTGAATGTGAAAATTTCAGCTTAGGGTTTCCAAAATTCATCTTGGTTATGGTTGGTTTAAATTTTTGGTGTTGAGTTTGGAAGGAAAAGTAAAGAAAACAAGGGGAAGTGCTGTCGAAATTTTTCCCGCAGGAGACTCTAAGCAGTCTTGGGAAATCTGTCATATCCTGGTGTGGAAAAATTCAAATTGAGTTCTGCTTATTGCATTTGAAACTAGATTCTGAGTAATTTCTACCATAAAAATTTCAGAATTTTCCTCAATTCCTATGAATATCTGTGATTTTTCAAAGTTGACTGAATTCTCGTTCCTGTTCTGTCTTTCTAATGGATAAAGCAGCCACTTGAGATTGGATTTTTACTGACTTGTGGGCAGAATCTTATAAAGGTGTCTTCTGAGAAATTGTAACTCTTTGAATCTATTTTCCAATGGTTTAAATTTTATAAATTTTGGACTTGAGAAGCTTGAGATATGATTTTTCAAATAGCATCGCGCAAAACTAGAAAAATTCTGTTTTCCTAAAACTGTCCTTACTTTCATTTCCAACTTTAAGTTGGAGTTATTAAACCATTTTGAGCTTGGTTTTATGATTGGAATGAGGAAATTCTTGGTTACTCATGTCCCTTAGGTCTAAATGTTCTATTTTCACTCCAAAATCATATTTGCACCTTTGCACTAGTAGTTACTCGGATTTTCTTTGGTTCACCTAAACTTTGAATGGTTGAACCATAATACTTTATCTTGGTTGTTCTTAGGGTTTGTTGGTGATCAAGAGCATAACCCGGGGGTGAACTTTTGACGTTATTTTGCTTGAACTGGTGAGTGTTCCTTGCATGTGTATGCTTTAAATGACTATGTGAAATGTTGTGAATGTTGCTGGAATGTTAAATGCTTTCCAATGATTGCTAAATGGATTTTCAATGGGCGAGTGTGTACTTTATTGCACTCGACCCAAGCAAAAGTGAATTTTTAATGATTGAATGCTACTTGTGCATGAGTGTGAGTCTTTTGGCTAAACTGGGCCCTTGCCCTTCGTTGTCAGTCGACTCGAGCTAGAAGCGGACTTGGTCGGGCGGCTGGTGACCCTGGGACAATGTTTGGTATACTTGAGTATTACCACGAAGTCTGGTGGAGAACTGGCCAGTGAATTCAATGCAACGATACCAATGAATGAATGACAAGAACGCTGAAGGAGTTTTCACTTGCAAACATTTTCTAATGTTGGAGGGATAAGGAAAATGGTTGGCAAATGAATGAATGAATGGCTCTAAGTGAGCACGTATCCTTCCAATGATTGGATGTTTATTTCTTGAATGATTGGATATTATTGTACAAAGTGTTCAAACTGTTAAATGTCATATTTCCATGGTTTCTCTACCTGATTGTTTGTTTAGGAACCTCACCGGGTTTTTAGTTCATTCCTTTAGTTTTGTTTTCCTTATAGGAATGGAGGTCCGAAGCAATTAAGTGCGAACTAGAGTGTATAACCCTCTTGTACTTATACTTTTGGTTGATAGGATGTATTTTGATATTTGATGTTGTATCATACGTTCGGCTTTTGGGTTGTAAATAAGTTTACATTTTGGTTGAATTGTAGCACTTAAATGTTATTTTGGAGGCTTGAATGATTAATCTTGAGAGTTGATTGAGTGAGTGAGTGAGTCCTGGCGAGAGCTGGGCTGGCGGTCCGCCAAACCCTAGGTACACCCTAAGGGGAGGTGGGTTCGTCACAACTTAGCCCTGTCTGATTCAATTATTTCTTCTTTGTAGGTGATCAAAGAAATTCATCTAAAAGATTGTTTAAATATTTGTTGGTTCAAAGTTTTGCAAAGTTTATTAAGGAGTATTTTATCAGGCCATTCTATAATCAACTTTTCTTCAGATTAATTAAAACCAAAAGAGAAAAAGAAGTTAAAAGAGAGAAAATGACCTTTTTAAAATAGCTTGTAATTGAAAAAGAAATGTAGAATCCGCTTTTTAAGCAACAAAGTGTTAGCTATCTATTGACTATTATTATTTGGGTAAAATATACTTTACCCACCTATGGTTTAGTACTTTTCTACATAACCATCCTGTAGTTTCAAAAACTATATATAACTAGGTTTGGATTGAAATGTCAAAGTGATGAAATTTACATTTCATAACGGAGTCAACTAAAATGTCAAAAGTTATAAAGTTGAAAATTATTTGTTAACTACAGTGGAGTTAAGTATATATTTTGAAAATTATAAGGGGATTATGTGGTAAAATACAAAATCATAATGAGTTAAAGTGTGATGCATATTAAGTTAATATATTTTGGTTACTTTAACCATTTTAGTTTTTAAACAAAAGGAATCTTGACATTTCCGCGAGTTTCATTACAAAGGATAATTTCTATCCGTTATCACTTTAATCTAAACAATGAGGGGAGGTTGTGTGAAAAAATTGCTAAACCACAAGTACCCTTGTTATTTTTTAAGCAACTATCTGGTATTTGAGTTGATAATTTGAAGCAAACTAGTACTTACTTGATTTACTTTTCGAAATAAAATAGATTAGTACATAACTTTTTTTTCTTTTGCTGATTAATCTTTGGTGATGTTGGTTCAAATATTTGGAAATATTACAAAAAATGGATCATTTGGAGAACTGATTAATAAAGAGGGCATAATTTCAATCTTGAAAAAGTGTATACTCTATATAGAGAATTGTACAAAAGCCCTTTGTGACAAATCGTTCCAAATAGTGCCTTCAGCGATCTTTTCAACAAATTTGTGCAAGATATTTTTTTTCTTGTTTCGGGTTCTCTGTATTACGTTAACAAAAGATAAAGAATAAATAGTGTATTTATCCCTTATCTTTTAAAAGTGATTCATTAGGATTTAGTTAATCCAACGATAAAATATCTAAGACAATAAGCCTTTGCGATTTCACTCTCTTAACTTTTCCAACTGCCTTCATTTTTTTTCTCTCATAAATATTTTTTTTACGTATCCAGTCTACTGAGAATTACTAAGTATCTTTCAATTGATGAGGTATCAAAATATTGAAAGTAACTGACATTTTATTGGGTTCAGCTTAACAATTTGTTCACAAAAGTAGGTATAGATTATAGATAAACTATCATTTTTTACATTTGAAATATCCTTTTATGTACTCATGAAATTAGTCATATTCATGTATATGTGCTTTTCACTAAAATATGAGTTCAGCTAAGAAGATAAACAAATTTTGCTAACAAGAGAGTCCAAAGCTAACAAACGTGATGATAGAAGGAAAAGAAAGAACCCTTTTAACACAATTGGTAACTAAGAAACTTAGGTAGTATTTGTTATTCTTAAAAGTGTAAACATGGATTTTTTATTCTTAAAAGGTATGTGACAAGAACCCACCAAGGTTGGCGTGAACTCGAATCTCACAAGACCGCGGATCCAGACGAAGAAATCAAATTGATGTGCAAGAAACACTTGACCCCTCTGAAGCCCGAGTTTACAAACTGAGATGGTTCCTCAACCTACAAACTAATGACTTAGCGAACCAAGATGTTTGGTAGATGATGCCACAACCAATTGTAGTTTATTGGTTGATATGTAGTTTATTGGTTGATAAGTCGGATGAACACTCAAGAAGAATTCTCAAGTATTCAAGTAAAGATCTCTTGAACAAGAGAGTGGTGAAACACACACGTGTTTACTGGAAATTTTCACTCTTATTAATCTATGAAAAATAATGTTGGTATAAGGCTCTATTTATAGCCTTTGCAAGACTTAAGAAACTTGCTAATATTTGGAAACAATTAACTTACTTTCCTAAACCCTAATCGACTAGAATAGGAAATTAACTAACTCTAATTGGCTCAATAATGATCGACATGATCTGGTCTTTGTTCCTTAACTAACGACTCAACTTATCACTTAAATTAACTCTAATTAATGACAAATATTGCTGGAAATTAGTTAAACAAAATCACAATGTGAGGACCCGTAAAATTCTCCTTGTTTTCTTTTATATTATTT